>NC_136613.1:13152215-13323864 GCF_933228915.1 Telmatherina bonti
GCTGTCAATGAATCTAATTGAAAGTTATGAGAGCTTGGTGAGGAGCAGGCAGTAATTCAGTTAGGACTAATATCTTTGGGTTTCTGGCGCGCTGCTAAATTAAATGTCATTATTCACTGTCTCTAATAAAAAATCAAAAAGGAAATGAGATTAGGGTATTTGTGAAGCGCATCATTGAGTGGTCCTTAATGAAGAAATAACTGTCTGAACCAGTGTAGTTCACTTTGCTTAACATACTGGCACGTAATTGGAATTGATCTCAGGGCCCCGTCTAATATTAGCCTTGATTTATCTGAGGAATCATGTGTGTCTATGCAAAAATCACCTGGGATTGTCATAAACACCTTTTTTTTCCCTCCCACCATTTATCGCTGTAGAGCTGATCTCAACTAAAACATCATCAATCTTTACAATAAAGTTTAATAATAATAATAAATATTTAAAATGATATCTTTAATATGTGATGTTACTCTGAACCCGCATTTCCAAGCTACTTATTGGAGGATAAATGGACACTTTATTTATTTGTGATTTCCACGTCACGTTGCTTCTCTGCGTCACTAATGGGCCAGTTTATGGACGTGGCTCCGCGCGCAGCTGGAAACGGCTCCGTGGCATCCTGACTCATCACCAGTCTGCGCCCTTCGTGCTCCGAGACCAGTCGCTAATTTCGCATCTGTAAATGATAATCATTTGCGGGGTCGAAGGGGAGGGGAGATAATGTTATTCAGCGAGGCAAATTAAGTTGATGGTGATTAACAATAGGCCGTAGCCTGCAGCCTGCAGCTTCAAAGACAGCCTGCAAATTGGAAGGTGGTTAACGAGGTTTTTTTTTTTTTTTTTTTTTTTCTTAACGACACATTGCAGTATTTTTTTTTTTTTATTATTACAGCACTGGCCTGCTGTTTTTCTGGCTTTATGCAGACTTAACTTTTTTTAACCCTCTAATTATCTCATTATGTCCTGTTACTATTTAGGTAATGTAGAATTTTAAGTTGTATTTAATCTTCAGCAGAGTTATTATTCTTCTTTTAAAATAAAACTTTAAATTTAATTTATCTTCAACACTTTTTGGCCTTATCTTGATTAAAAAAATGTTTTGCTGTTGCATTTGCGATAAAGAACTACTCTTAATTTGGTGCATGGACCTGAACCAGAATAGCTTTTGCTCAGGTGTGAATTGTCCCAATACAAAATACAAGGCTCATCTTTTGACTATAATATTACTCTAACAATTCAAACCATTCCACTTGTGTATATTTTTCCACACTAAAAATAGATTCCCAACAATTTTTCCAAGCATTTTTTCTCATAATATTTTTTTTCTTTTTCATATGCAGGTTTGGTTTCAGAACAGAAGAGCAAAATGTCGAAAACAAGAAAACCAGATGCACAAAGGTAAATGTCACCTCCTCTCACTATTTAAATGGTTGAATTTGTATAGCTTTTTATTCAAAATAATCAAAATATATTTAAATATTTTTAATATTTAACCATTTCTTTTTTTTTTTTTTTACTTCATGTGAAAAACACTGTGACCTCCTCATCTCACATAACAACAACTGTCTGGCTGTCTGACAGACATCTTTCCCTTCTCCCCAGGTGTCATTCTGGGTAGCGGAAGTCACCTTGACGCATGCAGAGTAGCACCCTATGTCAATATGGGAGCCCTCCGAATGCCCTTCCAACAGGTAGGCAATGTTTTGACATTCACAGGAGCTGATGTAGCTTTAAATATAAAGTCTTTAGAAACAAATTAGATTACTCAGCATTTTATAAAGCTGGGTTTAAAACTGAAGCATCTTTTTAAAACAGCTCAATAAAGTAAATAAACTGTGGGTACATCTATGCTTTCACATGGCATCAACTTTGCATTTTTAAACTTTGCATTCCCATGTATCTACATGTGGCTACTGTATATGTTTTATGACTGTGGAAGTCTTTGATAGGAAAGGAGTAAGTTAGACTTCACCTCTCGGCTGGGTAGAGAGGGTTGGACTGCACAGGGAAGGAAAGGTGGACAGACATTTGATCTGCTGCTGTCTACTTTTTGCGTCCTGACTGCTGTGTTGTCTGCTTGACCCTTGTGAAAAGCAGCGGCCTAATTAAGCCAACAGTGCGGCAGGCGTGAGCACATAAAAGGGATGATGAAAGTGGGGAATGGAGTGGGCTCTGATGGATATTGGCGTTGAGCTGCACAAGCAGGGGTGGAGGCCTGCATACTGAGAGAGGCACGCTGCATCAGCCTGAAACTGGCAGCAGACATGCACAGATTCAGCTATTACAATGCAGCATATGCATATAAAATGTATGTAAAGCCGAGGTTTACTTGGGTAAGATATACCTGTACTTGCAAAACCCACGTGCCCTTTATTTTCAAACCTTTGTGCAGGAATGCACACATTTATATGAAAATATTGACACATGCAAACATGTTGAACCTTTCCAACGAGTCTTGTCAGTAGTAGATCAATTTCTGTCACATCCCACAACTGGAATCACTCCATGAAATCCCGTTTAGTTGGTTTTCCACATTTATTTCTGCATTTTAATAAGACTTCAGAGCACCACTTGTTGGAAATGATCAAGCTGCAGTTTAGCACCAGTTTAGCTGATGTTTAGCTAGTTTCATGAGAAGAGTTAAGGTGTAAAATGTCTTGTTTACACGGGGCTTTGTTTGGATGCCATTACAGTGCTTAGCAACTCTAAATTTGCGGTCCAAAGTAGTTTTACCTTTCATTTGACAACTTCAGCTTAAGCCATTTACGTCAATTTCATGCCAATTTGAAAAGGGGCAACATGAAAAAAAAAATATTTAGTCGAGTTAAAACTTGAACTTTTTATCGTTCTGTTTTGGTTGGAGAAGAAAGCATGAAATTCTTTAGTTTCCCCACTTCTTCCTGCGGTGTTTGAAACACATGAGAAATGGCAACAGGCTCAGCTTTCTCCCTCAGAAGTAAGCTGATGCTTAATTTTCACCTACTTCTTATAAAATAATTGCCAAGAATGTAAAAACTGATATCCTATGCTCCTTATGGTTTCTTTTTTTTTTTTTTTTTTTTTTTCCCCCCTTGACTCAGGAATATGTCTGAATAAATATTTATAACTCCAAATATGTGAATGCCTTTTTAGTGCAAAATTGTTTATTTATGCAATTGAATATATAATCAGGATAACAAGACTGCATATTTCCAAGGGCATAACAGAGTCCTCAGTCTGCATTAAAGAAATCTGTTCTGGGTCCTGGAAAGACTTTGATACTCAGAGATTAAATTGGATGTGGTGTCTGAGTATGATATATGATTCATTAACTTTTAGAATAGCTGACATGAAAAAAGGGCTAAAACAGGGAGCGCAGCCCCTTACTGTTTTCTTAGAAAACACCCTGTAAGCAACAGCTTTAAGGGGGTAAAATTTGAGGGTGAATTTAATAGTGTCAGACTGTGAAACCTAAATCCTCAGCTCCTCACACACACACACATTCACACACATAAAGCCTGAGGGGGCTCATGATGACTAACTTAACATTTTGCTGTTCTCCAGGTTCAAGCACAGCTCCAACTGGACGGGGTCACCCACTCCCACCCTCACCTGCACCCTCACCTGGCTGCTCACGCTCCCTACCTGATGTTCCCACCCCCTCCTTTTGGACTACCAATCGCATCTCTCGCCGATTCGGCCTCTGCAGCGGCAGCGGTGGCAGCAGCTGCCAAAAGCAACAGCAAGAACTCGAGCATCGCCGACCTGCGACTCAAGGCAAGAAAACACACCGAGGCTCTGGGACTCTGACCCCACCGGGCTGCCCCTCCACTCGCCTGATGCCCATAATCGCCTCTCACACAAGACTGAGCCTGTGAAAGGGCCGTGACACTCACAGCTAAAACTAAAATAAACAAAAACACTGAGTGAGAATGAAAGAGAGGAACACATAACAGAGAGGGGGGAGAGGGAGCGTGTGTGAGAGAGGAGGGGGGAGAACAGTGGAGGAAGAAAATAAAAAAAAAAAAAAAAGGAGGAGGGAGCGAGAAAATTGTCACAAAACCAGCTGCCAAAACAAACCACTTGTAGTGAAAGGGTAATTAAATACCAATGAAATCACCTTTTACTTTTCGCCCAACAGGCAGGACTTCTGCGGGGCCAGTGGCTCAGTCCACTCCAGGCACAGATCACATCCCAAGGACCGTACAAACACATGTGGATGTCAGTCTGAGGGCCAGGCTTGGGGCCCGTCAGACCTGAGGACGTTAGAACAAAGCAAACTGGCAGGCAGCAGCAGGGCCAAAAGCAGAGCCTTGCTGACGCTGACTGCCGCCATGTTGACAATGCAGAGGGTTGAGCCTGGGGGGAAACAGACCCAAACATCACCTCACGAGGCATTGGAACGGCTCTCACCTTCACACACCGTCCGCACCCCACCCTTCACTCGAAAAAAAAAAAAGAAACATTTTTTTTTTTTTTTTTTTTTTTTTAAAAACAAAAAGGCCATATTTGTCTCCAACCACTGTGTTCCCTGCTGCTGCCAAGTGCGTGCGCTCTCATGGAGGACCACGGTGGGACTGGTCTCCATCCATATCTGACACAATCGCTCAACAACGGTTTTTAACACTGCCATTCTACGTGTCCCCTTGAAAAGTCCAAGGTCTCCATCGCGGTCTGATATCCTTCCTATGGACTCGTGCTGTAACAAAAGCAACAAACTCCCCCTTTTCTTTGCTATGGAGGGCAGAGACATTATTGTGCATTGCCGGGCATGTGTCAGCAGGATTTAGTTTGCATTTCTCCTCGCAGCGCGCTCTCCCCCCGCTCTCTTTGTCTTTATTTCTTTCTTGTTGTGTTGTATCTTGGGTAAAGAAGTGAAGATAGCCTTTGCACTTCAGGTCTTGTATGTGGGTGTTTACAAATGGCACTACAAGCAGATACTACTTTACTAATTAAAAGGGGGGGGAGTGGGGTTTGATATCGTCATGTGATCAGCAAAAGGACATTATCTTGGAATAAAAGGGTATAAAGGGGATTTTTTTCTTTTCTTATTTTGTAATTCTGAAAATATGAAGAAAGCATCAGTGAAACTGAAATGCAATGGTGTGCAGTTTAAGTGCAATACTGTAAATAGCAAAAAGAAAAAAGAAGAAAAAAAAAAGAGAAAAATTAAAAACAGATAGCAGTTAATCCTCAATGATTAAACCCGATGACTTCTTTTAAGTTGTTTTTTCATGCAGTGTTGGAGAATTGCATTTCTTCCATCGACTGCAGTTCTTCTTTTCTTTCACAAAGAGTCATGAAGACTATAGGTGCCATATCCCGAGTAACTCACATGTATTCAGACAGGTTTATGGACATGAGGCACAGCTGTCACCTGCTGAGGAAAATATGAGCACATTTTTTGGATAAATGCCAAATTAAGAGTGAATAAAAACAACTTTTCTAACATTACACACCTCAGTTGTTTTGAAATTTTGGAAAATGTTCAAAATGAAATTAACAAATCAGCGCTGCTGCCCAAACATGGCAGTTTATTTATTTATTTGTTTTTATTTCTTACAATAAAATTTGCTTAATTTTGCATGGATTTTTGTGACTTTTCATCCTTAATTTGCAGATGATTAAAAATATACTTTTGGTTGTTCCAGATGAAAACATTCAGATTAGATTTAAAGTTTATTCTGACGATCTTTCAAGCACTGCTGCGCTAAATATGTAGATCTATTTCAGGTCTCCATGCCTCCAACAGTCTCCAAAACATCATTTTGTATGTTAACAGACCTCCATTTAGATATGTTTATCTATGTCTCCATTTTAAATTAAACATATGGGTGTTTTATTTATTATTTTGTCTGAAAGTTTATGAAAAATGAAATAGTTGAACTACAAATGTACATTTTTACATGGCTTTGCATTTATTTTTGTATGATTTTTTTAAGTGTTGAATTTGAATTAGGAGGTGTGGCAGTAGTGCATTGTTTGCCTAAAAAAAGAAAAAAAAATGTAGCGTGTCCGAGTTTACAAACATTTTCAGGGATGGTTGATTTGAACTATACTCCATGAAATTTGTTGTACCCATTAAAAATGATTACCATTTCATATGCAAGCATGCCTAAACATGAACTATCGTACAGTTTGTTTTTTCCCCCTTTTGATTCACAAAATATGATTGTACATCTTGTACAAGTAAACTATCAATAAAGTTATAAATATTTGTACTTGAGTTTTAAACAACTTTTTTTTTTTTTTTTTAGAAACGACGCAAAACAAAGACAGAACACTTTGGAAATGAATAAGATTAAAACATTTTGAAGGGATTAAATCATGTAAATCACTTGGAAAAACAGAAATAACCACTTTTTTCAGCGGCAACTGCTTTCAAAATGTCCTGGGTTATTTGTGAGATGTCCATTCATGCTCTTTCCATGTCACACACTGTTCTGCGGTAGATGCTCAGTAACTGTCTCAACCTGTGGATCAATATCAGCATCAATTTAGAGTTGACATTCACACTGACGCTATGCTAGCTGGACGGATCATTGCATCCAATCTGTGCCACACACCAGCAGAGAAAATTGAGCTGCTTCAACTTTCAGATGCAATTCGATACTCACTGTTTGTTAAAAAAAAAAAGACACAGAGTAAAGTGGTATGGAAAGTGGGGATGTAATGTTGTGAAATAGAAGCAAGATGGCTGAAACTGAAGTGCGGTGGTAAGAAGAAGGAAACAAACAGACATCTGAGGGATACTAAACATGCAATCTTCTCTGACCGGGATGCTCATAGAAGAGGTTTTTTTTTTCCTCTTTCAATGACGGTGATTAACTTTGATATGAGAAGGATGAGAATTGCAGTTTGTTCACCTGCATTTCAAGTTCATACACAGTTGCATGCTGCCTCCACTTGCTCCACACACACACACACATCGAAAATGGTTGTCCTCTTTTTAAAGTGTATTTACTTCCTTTGGGAGCCTAATTCCAGATGTGTGTGTGTGTGTGTGTGTACACAGTAATTACACCATGTGCTATAGTGGCTTATTGTCTGAAGCCCATACACAAAATTAGCCCAAATGGCGTCCTGTTGAGTGCGGTACCCCCAAGAAGGTCACTGCGCGTTTAATTTGTACTTTTTTGCTCATACATCAAGATTGAGTGATATAGTCACAGACTGATGGCTCCGTATTTACCCAGTGACCCCTCTGGCTGGGGCCTGGTCTGGAAATAACAGCATCCTTTAATGTGTACTAATAATTAGCAAGGCACACACAGCCATCCATCAACCACCAATGAGCCATGGCTGCTTTGTCAACATGCTCATGCACATAAGCTATTTATGTTGGCCACAAGTAACAAACACACAATAATACATTAATAGAGGGAGGGAGTGAGGGTCTGTGTGTGTAAAAGGGTGAGTGTAATTCATGTGGATGTCTGTGCTTGATATTAAAACTAAATCTGGTTTTACAGCTGATGAGCTTTTACTTTTTCTTGTTTCAAAATGCGTTATTGTCCCGTCTCAGAGTTAGCAAGCCTCTATTGAATTCATGTTTTGGCATAAACAAACACATGCTGAAGCAGGAGTTTTGATCTCCAGAACACGCTGCTGATCCGATTTTTCCTTTTATTCTTCCATTTCTCAGTCAGTGTGCTTTGGGAAGCAAGAAGTCTGAGCTGTGGTACAACGCTGCGCTAGCCTATCAGAGGTCAAGTGCTCAGGGGTCACGTGAAAATACTTTTTTATCACATTTCATTCTCATAATCCTCTTTGAAATGTCACACACAACTATGATCAGATGGAATGTGGGCTGTCGTAGCCTCAGCGTAAAGCTCCATGAGGCACCGGTAATGGTGTGAAATGACAGAGCTCACAGGCCGAGCAGACAGTGTATATTTAGCTCAAAGACATAAAGTTGGAGCTTTTGTCATGCTATATCACAATAACTTGCTTGGCTACTTCCAACGACTGAAAATAACAGTCTGCTTGGTTTAGCTGTGAGTTTTTTCTTTGTGAAACAACTTTGTGGTTCTTAAATCCCGAGTAAATCCTGTTCCGACAGTTTCAGCTGTAGCTTGAAGTGAAGCCACCCAGAGAAACCTCAGCTGAAAACAATCGAGCTGAAGTGCTGAAGTCACTCCAGTCGGCCATGGATCAAAGGCCGCCTTTCATCCCAGTTTGTTTGGGCTAGACTTGGGTTTGCTTTGTTGGCTAATACTCATAAATGTATCTGGAGTCATCAACAGTGCAAAGCTATATTAAAACTAACATTTTAAGTCTGAGTCAACACTTTGTCTTTTTTTTTTTCAGCGAAAGTGGAAAGAGTCAAGAATTTAAAGTTAGAAAATAGAGGAGGGAAAACAGTAAGGCATTAGTTCGCATTCCGTTCAGCTGTTTATGTTACACTCATTAGCCATTTATTTCCAGTTCAAGCATTCAGCTTGTGCTGTTGTAATCCAAGTAAGTAATCTAGCAAAAACACTGCATTTTCTGTCCTATTACACTGTTGATTGGAAGCCAAAATCAAATGCTTCGCCTTCGCACACACACTCTTTAAACTAAGTGGATTTATGTTTACTTTTGACATTTTTAGCCATGTGTTTTAAATGTCTTTCATCAATATCCTTCTCACTCATTTATTGCTTACTGTACAGTCCGTGCTACGAGGCCAATATCTTTAAAGACAGATACCATAAGAGATAATGAGGTGGCTGTGTTTAGCTTGTTTTTTTTTTTTTTCTTTTTGGCTTTAATCCCCTTCTTAGCTCTGCTTTGACTGAGTTCCTGTGATGCAGAATGTCTTTGCAGCTCCATCCAGTGGGCAGTGGGCTCAAAGTATTTCTCACCAAAGCGTTTTCATATTTCCTCTGCTCTGACCCTCTTTTTCCTGTGGGATCCATTTACAAGTTAGCAGGAGTATCAGAGTAATGACACAAACAAATGGAAGACAAGTTAAAGCTTATTTTCTGTTTAATCATGCAGAGAATAACCAAACAACTGTATAATGGATTTATTTAAGCTGGTTTTTCAGTCACTGTGTCAAAAGATATGCTATAATATTCAGATATTCAACATACACTCACATTAGTTCACTAATTAACCGTACATTCATGTATTTGGACATGAGCTATAATGTCTGGAGGACCTATGCATGCACAATGAGAACATGCAAACTCCACACAGATCCAAACTGAGGTTCAAACTAGGAGCCTCATCACTGTCATTTAGCATCCTAAGTTCAATTAAATTTAAATTTACTTTATTACACAATACAATGTAAAACAGTATCATGTTACTCAATGCAGGTTTATTTATATAGCGGATCACAACAGGGGTCTGTTCAGTGCAAAACAGTCATTTTGATGCTTGAGGGGAGGAAAACCACAAGTATAATAAAGAAGAATGACTGAAGCCATGGGGCAACATCAAAGTGTTATGTATACAATACACACCAATAAGGAAACTGCTCCCAACCATTTTGAGTCACAATCCAGCAAAAAAAGACCATTGGGTTGAGAGGCAATACAGAGTTTTCCAACATAATCACATGCTTTAACATAGATGGAGAATTTATTTATACTCACAGTTAAGATATGAATGAACCATATAAAGATGGGCTCATCTGTTGTTACACAAAGTTCATCATAAGTGGCATGCATGTAAGAATTCAGTTTAACTTAATTCAGCTTTGTTTGTATAGCACCACTTCACAACAATGTTATCTCAGGGACTTTACAGACACATCAATTTGAGCCAATTCAAAATAAATAGCCTGGATAAGGAAAACCAACAGATTGCATCAAATCTTGACTTCGTTCCAGTCCTCTGATCCAGTCCTGAGCATGCATGAGGCCACAGTGGGAAGGAAAAAGACTTCCTTTTAGCAGGAAGGAAAAACCTCAGTCAGAACCCGGCTCAGAGAGGACAGTCATCTGCCTGGACTGGTTGGGGTGGAGACGACAGGAAAGAGAAACCAACATGCACTGTAACTTTTATCCAGGAAAACCTGCAGAAAAAGGGGAAATACATTAAAAATGTCAGTACTGTTATGTGTTTCTACCTGGAAGAAAAGAAGCAGAGAGATGAAAAGGATGTGATCAGTGGATTGTGGGACATACCATGAATAAAATCTATTAAGTTAGCAGGGAAATGAAAATGAACAGAAACATGTAAGATGACATTAGTTTCTTCTGCAGGGTGGCCAGGCTTTCCATTAGAGATAGGATGCAAAGCTCAGTCATCTGGGAGAGACTTAGAGTATGGCTGCTGCTCCTCCGCATCGAGATAATGCTAGATAAGCAGGCATCTGGTTAGGATGCCTCCTGGACACTTCCCTGTTGAGATGTTCCGGGCATGTCCCTCTGTGACGAGACCCTGGGGAAGACCCAGGACATGCTAGAGGGATTGGCTGGCTTGGGAAGCCTCAGGTTCCCCCCAGTTGAGGTGGCAAATATGGCTTGGTTTCCCTGCTTAGGCAGCTGCTTCTGCGACCTGACCCCAGATAAACAGATGAAAATGGATGGATGGATGGATGGAAAGGCCCATGTTTTACTTTGACTTTGAAGAAGTTCTCTAAAATGACCATGGCACAAAGTTAGAATCCAAGAAGCAAGCTATGGATAACATAAAATTGGACAATTATGAAAAGTTAAAGGAGTAAGCATCATGAATAATTAAAAAAATTAAATGATCATGCATATTATCAGCAAACACCATTTTGAACCCCCCCCCCATGTTTGGGTCAATGTTTGGAGGTTTCCAAACTTATCTTCAGGAAGACTTAACTAGACTATGACCTGGGTGTGTATTGTCATGACAACATTATATTAAACTGCGCCAGAAAAGACTTGAAATGATGCAGAACAAATTAATTTTAATATAAGCATACATAACTGTGAAAAACGAGGAAGCCAAAGGGAGTGTCCTACGAAGAAGCATTTTTTTTCAAATTTATATAATGCACGTTTTAAACTATTGTTGTGTATGACAGTAAACTTTTATGAGTTTATTTAGTCAGTGTTAATATAATGTATGTAATATAATGTTAATCAAACAGAATTCATACAATTAAAGCCCCTGTGTTGCTATATATATATATATATATATATATATATATATATATATATATATATGTATATATAATTTATTTATTTATTTATTTTTTAAAAATAAGATATTTAAATAAAAAGGAGACCTCAAGAAAATAGAGGACAAAACTAAATTTGTTTCGTTCTACACAGTCCAAGTTAAATTATTTTCACTTATATTTCAAATGTCATAACTTTAAGCGTCTGAGTTTGGCTCATGATGTTGTTCATATTTATAAACGCCCTTTGAACTGAGAACATATCAAACCTACTGTCAAGTGTATTTTTTTAAGCAACTTATTTGAAGAATAAAAAGAAATGATGCGTCATTTTTTTCCCTTTCCTTTTGTTTTTAACTGAAACATTGTGGAAGTGATAGAAATAAACAATCAGCTGCAATTTAAAACCATAATTCATTGTGAAATGTAATCCATTGAAGTGTGGACTAACAAACACTTCTGTAGAAGTGATTTTAAAAAAATGTGTTTCTTTAAAATGTCAAACTTCTTTCTGGAGACTTCTTCAAAGGTGTTCCTAATTACAAAACTTCAAACTACTGTTTTAGACAACAAATTCACCTTGAGTAAATAATCACTGCATCTTAATATGATCAATAATCGCAAACAAACAGCAGTTTGATTTCCAGCCAGGCTGCTTGCATCTGAGCAGCATCTCACAGCAGACAACACACTCCTGTCCTGCCACATGGAGAATTCAGTCGATACTGTTCCCTCTTGTAAGCACAAACAGTTTAGGTTGTGTTCATATTTGCAAAAGATTAATCTAAATGGGAAAGCAAACATGATTAAGTTGAGCAATTGAAACAAAGTTGAACAGTAAACGTTTGTGAAGCATCCCAGCAGACCCTCTGAGTAAATTCCAGAGCTATTAGCCTTAGTTAGCACAAACTGCCATTAGGTCTCCAAGTCACATTCCTCTTCTCAAAGCAGCTAAATAGCAGAAGGGGGTGGTTTAATGGCATTTGTCATGGTGATAGAGTTAGAGTTATAGTCATTTAAATAGAAATTAAAATGTTAACTCAAAATGAATGTTTTTGAGGTAAAAATAGATTATTTTATTTAATTAAAAAAAACATTTTTTTGTTTTGTCCAGCATTTAAGCAGGCAAAATGGATTTTCTGGATGCTGTATTCTGCTAGGCATATTTACTTTGCCAAGGGAATCATCATAGATGTAATGCTCCCCTTGATATTGGTTTTAGCAAAAGCTAAAGAAAACAGTTTGCAGTAATTCTCTACTCTTTTATTTTGTGCTTTATTATCAGTCACTTAAACTTATTAATGTCTGAAAAAGTTCAAAGAAATTATCATTAATTTATATAACACTCTGTTATTGTTTCTCAGCAGTGGTTTAGTCCAGGGTATGTGTAGTAAAAGGAGTATACCCACTTCTTTTTCCAGTCAGCATTTAGTATACCCACCGCTAAACCCCCTGTGGTGCTGCTTTTACTATTACAACCGTCCCTACACATGTACCTACATCGCCCAGCAGCTCAGCAATAATTGCCTATATGCTACACTGGTGTAGTTAGCCCTCAGCTGTGTTAAGTTTGACCTGGACATAAACATAATTTAGATATATATACATATAAATTTAGATATATATATACATTGAGAGTGTAGTAATAAATATATATATAAATATATATATATATATATATATATATATATATATATATATATATATATATATATATATATATATATATATATATATATATATATATATATTACTACACTCAAAAATAGAGGTACAAGATCAGGACATTTCTGTAACTATAGGTACATTTTAAAGAAATGTTCTCTCAAAAGTACAATACTGGTCTTTAAGAGACCAGAAGCACACCTTCAGAGTACGAAAAAGGGTTCAAAGTGACATAAAGTACAAATTTGTACCATTTCGACCATAAGGGTACCTGCAGCATTGAAAAATGTAATGTTAATGGCTGTAATGTTACAAACTAGAGCAGAGTTGAGTGATGACAGTAGTACTACTTAACAGTCATTTACTACACCAGACAATGAAGGTCAGATGCTGCAAACTAAGTGTATGTCTGGTCAGTATTTTGAGTTTTTGAAGATTATTTCTAGATTAAAGATAAGATAATATTGCTAAATTGCATGGACCAGGCCTAATCCTGTGAAAACATAAAAAGACGCAACTTGATAAGGAAAGGTTGAACTTGATAAGGTACAAAAATTAGACCAGAACGGAAGGGTACAGAAATGTCTCTCAAAAGAGTACACCCCCAGCGACAAGCATTTGTACCTTTTTAGGTACAAGCTGGTACCTCTATTTTTGAGTGTGTATGAGTCTGTCTCTCACTAGTCTGTGTGCGATGACTGGTTTAGTCATTTCCTAACTCTTCCTCCCTGAAACCAAAGAGCAGAAATTATGTGACAATGAACAAAAAAACTGATGGATTTTGAGGTAAACTATTTAAAGTAGTCTTAAATGTCACTTTTTCTGAAACAGCATTTTTCTGGGCGACTTTTTTTTTTTCTTTTTTTTTTTTAAAGGGATTGAAAGTAATCCCAGTTCTTGAGGGACCACTACACCACTGTTTCTCAGAGAGTTTTTGTATCAATGTGGCATTGAAAGGAAGCTATGATTTGATGCCATGAGCTGGAAAAGAAGCTTTGTTAAAACATTCTATATATAATGGGAAAGCCATCTTTGTCTGCAAAAATAATCTTTCACTTAGAATGTACTTTCATTTGTCTCAACGAACTTAGTCTGAGTTGCATGAAGTAATGTGGAGCATCATTATGTTGAACATGGATACTTGCAGACTGAATACCACGTATGTACTGTATGTAATAGATGAAATCTATCAGCCTCTATAAATTGTCTTGATTGTTTTACATTTCTTAATACACTTTTGTTCATAAGTCAGAGAACAGGCATCTAATATCATCTCATTCATCTTTACTGTGAATATGTTCATATGTTGACCAAGAATGGAAGAATTTCAAAGTTCACATGTTGAAATATTTATTTAATTGATATTTCCAAACTTAATTGACAGAAAAGTTTGGTAGTTTTTCTAAAATACAATAAAAATGGATAATTTTTGTGATATTTTTTTTTTAGTTGAGCCTTTTTATTAATTGAAAGAGAAGATTTTCTCCTTCTTCTCTGCCCAACTCAGTAAAAGACAGAAATATTATATAAATCTAGAACCTGACATAATAAAGGTTTATAAATATAGATGTGGCAATTTTCTGAAAGAGTCAATAAAAAGCAGATCAAATGGTAACTGGTTAGGGTGTCAGGATTGGGTATAAAAGGTCATTAATTCATTCATTCATTATCCTAACCACTTAGTCCAATCAAGGGTTGTGGGGAAGCTGGAGCCTATCCCAGTTACCTTTGGGCAAAAGGCAGGGGACAGCTCGCCAGTTCATCGCAGACATAAAAGGTGCTTCCTCCAAAAACTCAAACTTTCTGCAGGAAAAAGGGTTGGGTTAGGGCTCACCACATTATCCTCAATCAACTGAAAGAAAAAAATGAAAGAAAAAGAAAAATAATTCTTCATGCTAATTTACAAAGAACTTACTTTTGTCACCATTTACAGTTATTTTTAAATTATAATTCCACCTCATCAATAGACTAACACTGACTCAGAACAACTTTGTAAAACTATTTCCCTCATCCCAGTCCTCTGCTGTACCAAAGAATAACCTGAAACTGCATTAAACAAGCAGGAAGCCATACAACAACTCAGAATAGAAAAGTAACTTTGGATCTGAACTCTCCTCAGATGGATGGATAAAAAGTGGAAACATCCATGTCTGAAATGTGTTTAGATATTTTGGGGCTTCGAAATGGTAAAGATGAGAAATACAGTTGTTGTTGCAACTATAAAGAACAAAAGTCAATGTGTGTGATGGCATGCATGTTATACATAATGGTGACGACATAAATACATGCTAAAGTCATATGGATACATAGGTGAGATATGGGATTATTTCAGAAGAGAAAATACAGGTCTAATTACAGATTTAACAATTCGTTGCCTTTAAGAAAAATGCCCAAACTTTTGAGATGAGACGAGGTTTGTAACTAAAATCACAATCTTTACGCTTTCTTAAGAAAAAGAAGAAGAGGAAGAAGAAAAAGGAAGAAAGAAAAATCCCGCTCCAATGCATTCACTGCTGACACACATGCATGGTTTAGGATCTGAACTTTACTTTGGGGTATAAGCCTATTGTTTCCTAAGGTCATCAACATTTACTTCCTCTCCTTCCAAAGTTGCAGAGCCTAATAATTGTAAAAAGAAAAAGCAAAACAAAAGGCCGGCCAATGACAATGATCTAAATGATCTGTTACCTCACCACAGCATAATTAGGGAAACAAATTAGCACTAATTGGCAAAACCGTTACTGATGGTTCTCTGCAGTGAGCTGACAAGGAAGTGGAGGCCTTGCAAGTTTGGGGCAATAAGACAGAGGGTGAATGTTAGCAAAAGAGAAAACTTGAAATCTGTGTTGAGCATTTATCAAAATTCTGTAGAAACAGAGTATTTCAGTGACAACAGCTAACGCTGCGATGGTCAAATGCTTTGAATAAATGACTGCTTCAGAGCCTTGACGCTACTGTGTGCTTGACAGAAAGAAAGAAAGAAAGAAAGAAAGAAAGAAAGAAAGAAAGAAAGAAAGAAAGAAAGAAAGAAAGAAAATCTTAGCATCAGCTTTTTTAAAAATGTTCATACATTTTAATTGATTTAATAAAAAAAACAATTATACATATCAGGTGATGGACTGGTGACCTGTTCAGAGTGTGTCCTGCCACTCACCTGCTAATTGTTTGGATAGGCTTCAGCCTCCTTGTGATGCCGAATTAAACTAATTTGTAAAGAAAAAAAAAGAATGAATGAATAAATAAAAATATGCTATTCTCTAACTCTTGGTTAAAGCACATTCCTGCCTTAATTATCTCAGCAGGAACTCATCACAATCAGCATGAACATGTGTGGAGTAATGCAGTGATGGACAATAAACCAGCTAAATGTAAATGAATTAGGCTGGGCCCAGGGCACACTTTGAGAAAATATCTAACTTGATCTAAAGAGTTGGGAGTCTTCTTCAACCACATTATGGTGCAACACAATGACTCCTCATATTTGTTGTTAGAAAAATAAATTCAGCAACTTCATTTTGAGAATGATGAATTATTAAGTAAATAAATAAATAAATAAATAAATGTATGGGGCTTAGAAAATCCTTTTCATGCAAGTCATCATGCATTGAATAGTTTGTTTGCATTACTTATAAGATGAGACTTACTGTGGTCAAAGTCATAAAACAGTTGATCCATTTATATGTACACATAACATGCTGCAAAGCTGTTGCATGAATTTAAAAGTTAACTACGAATGTATGGTTTTAAAATGAAGAAAACACGCAAATCTGCATTTCAATTGAAGATTTCTTTTATATATAACATGATTTGTGTACATAAAACACTTGTAGCTATGTGACATTATGACCTCTCGCTTTCAACGCCATGCATCGAAGAAAACTATACAATTCCCATGACGGCCCACTGGGGTTATCTCCAGTTTTGTAAAATAACAATGTCATACACACAGAAGTGACCTTTCACCTTGCAAGGATTTTTACTGGCAAAAATCAGTGCCTTTAGGGGGGCCTGCAGACTTCCAGCACATACTCTCTGCACTTATAGTTCTCCCTTAAGGTGAACAGGAAAATATTTCATACAGTAAAAGCAAATGGGTCTATAAATTGCCTGAGGGAACACTAGCCTTCATGATTACTACTCATCTAGCTGTTTCTCAAATGTTTTACACTCCTCTGGCTGGTAATCAATAGCCACAGATGCAGCCCCTCCGCTTGGACTGACATGCCTAAGGAGTAGGTGTCAGTCAATGGCAACCTTATAAATAGACCAGGGCTGCATGTGGACAGATGGATATGTTCCCTGTCAATTTTACAATGCCACAGTCCAAACCGTCAGCAAAAGTTTTTTACCCCCCAAAAAAAGGCTATTGCACTGTGAATGCTGCAGAGTTGTGCTATTTAAGACTCGGTTAAATTCACATTTTTTCTTTCAAAGTGATGAACTGGTCACATGCTATTACTGGGTTACATGTTATTTAAAATCATAAATAATAGAATTACTTGTGGCTATTTTGAAGAATTCACCACTACTGTATAAATTAGTTAAAAGCTTCTAGTATGTTGGTCTGATTGTCACACAGAGCAAAAAGAAATCTCTTTGTTCATCCTTCTGTTTTTGTTCATGTCAGGTCAAACCTCTGTCCAGGAAGAGGAGACAAAAATGTAGTGGTGTGAATCTTTACCGATCAGCTGCGAATTATATGCATATGGATGCATCTAATTGTCTTACATCCACAAAAGATTATACACCTGGACTTTTTTTTTTTTTAACAAATAGATTTAAGAGGTCAGCTATATTTGAACTTTAATTTTATTACACAAGGGTTATTAAAGATCAGTGCTTTACATAATTTGTGTTGCATCCGATGTAATGCTTTTTTTGACGAGCTTTAGTCACTCAGTCCTTTAAAATGGATGCAATTAAATCTGTTTCTTTAACATGAAAGATCAGATGGGAGCCAATACCATAGTTTCAAGGTTTTCCACAGCTGGTCAAAGCTGGTGTTCTGAATGACCGAATGATGTCGAGATCCTCAAATGTGGACATTACAGAGGATCTGGTGAGTTTGAATTTCAAGATTAAATTTGCCAGTGTAGGATACAGGCATAACATGATGGTAGGACTCCTTCCTGACTGAGTTCCAGAGGTTGTGTTGGGGTAAAAATGGGTAATATGGTTAACATTGTCATGCATCTATGAGAAACGTCTTTCCATCTGCTTTGCATTCAAAACATGAAATTGATGATTGCATAAATATTAAGAAAATACAGTATATATTGGGGAGAAATAGATAAATGTACAAATAATTAGCCAACATTTCAAAGAAATTGGTGTTCAAGCCTTGTTGAGCATTATTTTTTATTTTCCTTGTGACTTTTTTTTTTGTTTTTTAATATTCTGCTTGTTGGAAAGTTTATCTTTTGGGACACTTTCAGAAGTTGCACACAGCATTTACCTCAGTCTTTTTTCCCTTATTCTTTCAAAGGATTTGACTATGTTGTAATACACACATATCTGAGACTGATTTTATTTAAAAAAAAAAAAAAATCACCACAGTTTAAAGTGATCATTTAAGATGTTGGCCACTGCAGTGCCTTTTTATGTTAATATGCTGAAATAGAGTTTGATTTCAAAGCTTTTTTTTTTTTTTTTTTTTTTTTAACCATTTTCCAAAAATTAAACGATTAAAACAACTGATAAACAACAGTCCCTTAAACATACCCAATATGTGCTTGCTGGCATATAAATGGCATATTACACCAGATTCTAGTGGGCATTAGAGCAAGGCTGCACTGAGATGCAAAGTTCTCTGCTTTTTTGGCCCAGACTGGCCCATGTACAATCAGGCACACCACAATTTTTTTTTTTTGCTCCCTTCCATATCAACATCAACCTTGCAATTCCTATAGCCATGCAGTGAGTCAGCAGGAATCATCAGAAGTAGATACATTAAATATTTCCTAAAAGTGTCATTTGTTGGTAAAATAAAAATCTGTTCTCCGACGCAGAGATGAATATTACAGCAGCATTCATCTGGCTTTGTGTTTGAGGGAGAAAGAAAACAGAAAGCACAGATATGTTAAATGATGGATCGGATGAAACCTGTTATTGGACAAAGAAACATTGTCTCTGTGTTTCCTGCCTGCCTTCCTCCTCTGGAGATGTTATTTCATCCAGGTTAAACTAAGCATGATACAATCAGATCCTAAATTCTCTGATAAAGAGGCAAACAGCTGCTGTAGCATCTTCTAACACACATAACATATAAAGACACAGATAAATAAATGTACAATGTTGAATATTGCTGATAAACACACAAAAACACATATTGACCCAAAAATAACAATTAACCAACCACTGATAACAGATAGGCTGATAAAGATCAGAAATCTGCTGACTCACTGTTCATGTTGATGAATGATGGTTACAAATATATGTTCTCAATTCATGATTTAACTCAGGTAGACCTCAAAGCACTACATTTAAGATCTGCCATTTTCAACCAGTGAGCTCTACCATCTTCTGTACTGAAGTCATCAATTCATTTCATAAATGTAATGAAAAAAACTAACATGACAATAAAAGAGATGTTTCATTGATGTGTTATCATCACTTCATCGACACTTTATAACAGCCAGCATGAACAACTGGCTTGTTTGGCTCAAACTTATTGGGTTTAATGGGTTTCTTTACTCTGAGCAGAACTTCAGTGATGGGAAAGCAGTGCACCATACCACAGCTTACCACCATCATCATCCATGGCAGTTGATGAAGGTCCGGAAGTGGTAAACATGTCAGTCATTTTTGGACATTTGGCAGTCTCTTTGTTATTTTGTCTATTTTTCTCTGCTCTTCCTCCCCGTTCTCTCTCCTTTGGTTCTGACAGGTAGCTGCATCCATAAAGGAGGTTTAAAATATCCGAATGGTTCAGACTGGTGTCAGTTAAAAACAGAACTGATGGGACATAGATGTGTTTCATGGATCAGTGGTCAGATCATAAAGTTTATGCTGACTATTTGGACAAATCAATTACTCAGGCAAAGAGACCCCAGCGAAAAGGTTAGGGTGTGTGGTTAAAAAAATTGAGCAAGCCCTCCTGCTGTTAGCTGCATTTTCTTAGTTTTAAGGATCAGTCACACCAAAAAAGGTGTGTCTTTTTACCCTTTTTACCAGATGGTCAGTTTGTCCCTTCATGAAAGCAACTGTATGTTGAAAGTGAAAATGGCATTCATGTTGCTGATGGTTGCATTGTACACAGCATGTACTCTAGCCTGAACAATAATCCACTTTCAGATTTCTAATTCTAACCAAGACATTACAGCCCAAAGCCAAACTAGAAACGTTGTACTTGTGTGTTGTGCCAATGATGGCGACATTGTAAAGACGAAAAAAGGAAGGAAATTAGCGAAGTTAGCTTTTCTGACACCATCAAAGTAATGTTTTTTTTTTTTTAATGGTCATTTTTGTTTAAATGCGATCAGGAAGTGAGTGAATGTGTTGCTTTGTAAACTGTCCAGAGTGTTTTTTATTTTCTGAGAGGCTAACAATAAAACCTGTTCCGCAGAGGGACATTCAGCAGCTACGTCCACCAAATGCAGACATATGTGGCTTGTTGATGATGCTTCACAGTAATGTTTACTCCGATGGGTACACAATTATACACTTTCATCCCAGCTGTAGTGACTCATATTTGTCAGTATGAAAAAAAGTGTTCCAGGTGAAAGACCTATCCTGAAAATATAACAATGTACAATTGAGGAGGAAAAATTATTAATAAATAATAAATAACATATTCCAAAGGGTATTTTACTAATTTGAAGGTCTTTTATGAGAGAATAGCTAATAGGAGTGTCATTTTCTGAGTGAAAGAGGGTATGTTTCTGGGAAATAAGCTTTGTTTGGATTACTTGAGGCTGCTGAATCCTTTCATTTGTCTGGTAAATCTTTTAATATATTTTCACATTAAACAAAGGACAGTGCATTGTTCTATTTCCTCTGAAGAATCATTTGGAGATCTGTTGCTTTATAGACAACTAATCAGTTGGTCTTTGACTCATTAATGATGGAAATTTCTTCCCTCATCTTATCTATAAACTGTTTATCCATCATGTAACATGCACTAGAGACACTGCTACACTGCTTTTCAAGCCCTAAATGGTGCATCATCCCATTATATGGTGGTACAAATAAATCAATTATGAAGCTATTTGGTAGGATTTGTGCAGGTACTCTCCATTTCACACACTGCAGTGATGATTATCCACCACTGAAAGAGACGTCAGTAAATCAAGCAAGGCTGCTGTTTGCTTTGAAGAGAACAGAGCACCTAATTACCCTTATTTACAGGACTCTTCTGAGTAAAGCTTCATATTATTGCGCTGTGACAGATTCAGTCGCCGAATAAACATGATCATTAGAATTTTTTTTTTTTTTTTTTTACTTCTCCTGCTACATCTTGTGGATAATACTGCTTTACTGGCAATTAGATAGATGCAAAAATACATCTTTTGAAGTTGAGGGCAGATAACCCCATCGTGAGTTATTATGGGTATGCTGGAGCAATTTATAGAGTGTTATTGACGCCTGCAAACCCACTGGGATGTCACACACACACACAGATTAACACACTAACAACAACAAATGTACTTTATTATGATCCTCAGAAAGCATTTTTTTTTTTTTTTTCGTGGTTGAAACTGAAAAGAGTTATTATCTGCACAGATAATAAACTCAGGTAGATGTCGTAGTACACACGATGAAGTAGAAGTTTCTGTCCCCACAGGCGTTCTGATGCTGTATTGATGATAAAATGAACATGATGTGATTTTACTGGAGAGGATTCTATGAATTTAGTTGTGATTTTAATAGCACAACCCACACCAGATAACTTTAAAGGAGAAAACAGAAAATTGACTTGTGCTAAATTGAGTTGTGCTTATTATGACAGCTGCTTAGCGGCATATCAGTTTGTGCTGAATTTGTCATCAACCAGTGTTTGTACGGAAATTCTTTCGCAACACAAAAACCTTGGGCGGGAACAAACTCTTATTTAATGTGAATATAATCAGACGTGTATTTTGCCATATACCTGCGCTGATTCTTTTGATTGAACCTTTGCAGTTTGGACGTGAAACTTGATGAACTCTTCCTCCTCTCTGCTGTTGTTCTGAGACCCAATTAGATGTACATATACCACACAATGCAAGAGTTGGAGGCCAGAGTGCGTCTATTTGTCCAAAGGGAAGAGGCGTGGGAGAAACACACAGCAGTTTTCCCCGCCAACATGCTGCACAGGGCACGGTACATATCAATACGTGCCGTAACTAATAACACTGCGGCTGCAGGTATGTCTCTGAACATCAGAGGGAGATGAGTGCAAAGGTTGTTTCATCTTTTATAGATCCTATCTGAAACCAGCAATTGCCTCAAAGAAAGACTGAGTGAAAAACCAAAGAGTGAGCACCAAGCTAGTGTGTGTTTGGGCACTTGCTCTTGTGTTTATGTGTGTATAAATCATACACATCATTTGTGCATTTGTGAGCATTGTGTGCGTAACGTGCCGCTGCAGTGTAACTGGACGGTTTGCAACAATCTTGCCTTGTCTTTGAAACTGTTTATGTGGGCCCAGATCCCCATGGTCCGATAAGCACGGGGCTGTAGAGTTCCCTGTGGAGTCAGTCTTTCTGAAGCGCTCCACACCCCTCCCTCTGCCTTCCTTATGATTGCCCTATGAGATAGTATCCAGCAGGCCTGAGAACACAGGCCTAATGTTCTGGATGAATGGTGCAAGAAAAGAAGACAATTATCAGGCAGTGAGTGAGGTCTCCCAGGGTTATGGTTTTAGTCAGATTATTTATTTTATGAAGTTTTTGAAGCAAGCATTGAGCTTTAAAGTTTAACAGCCCTAGGGGTCCTTTCTTGGTTTTTTTCCCCACCCCCTTTTGAATCCATTGCAGTGTGTATTTGTGCGAGGATGTATTGTTGGGAACAGGGTTTTGATGATCTAATTGGTTATCATTGGATCTTTTCAGGCAATAACATCGTGCTTTTAGGTTTTGTTTTAAGGTGTATGATGTGTGATATTGAATCGGCTCAAAATGATCCCCTTTCCTGCAACTTCAGTGAGTTGGTGTTACAGTGGCAGCTGTTCTATATATACAGCAGAGAAATAGAAATGGGTAGAATGAGAAATAAATGAATGAAAAAAATAAGAAAAACAAAACATGATACTAGAATGATTAAGCTATGTTACTTAATTAACTTCATCGTTTGCCGGGTATTAGCACAAAGGCTACGTTCACTTTGGAGACAGAAGTGGCCCATGTCTTACTTTTTTGCCCACATGTGACCCGTATTCAATATTTTTTATGACAGCCTCAACAGCACAAATCCATCGGTCTATCGGTTTTCTTGTTGCTTGTCTGGTCTTGTTGCTGGTCCAGCTGGTTAAACAGGGAAACCCAGACTTCTTTTTCCAGGCCACATTTGCCAGCTTGTCTCGGGGATCTCAAAGCTCCTCCAGGAGGACAGCATTTTCTTCCCAACCCAGAGAGGGCACTCCACCCTACACAGCACAAATCTAGTTTCTTTAAATCAGACCCATAGGTGGTCCTGAATCAGATACACATCTGATGTTTAACAAAGCAACCCCAGTGTGAACAACCATGTTGCATGTTACATTGAAGTAAATTCTGCACCAGAGGTGGCAGGACTTAAAAACACATATCTGAATGTGATATCAATGTGTTTTGAAAAATAGACAACTCTGAATACATGATTACAAGTTTTTTTTTGTTTGTTTGTTTTTTTTTTTTCATCAGATCTGGTGCAAATGTATGTTGTTTTCTTGAGTTTAGATAAATTTTTCTTGGTCTCTCTTCAGGAAAAGTGATTTTTCTCTCTGTCTTTGCCAGAATAGTCTTTATAATTAGGGAAAAATTAGATAATCAATTAGCTTTCCCCTCACACTGCTCTGTTTTAATACATTTATTAAATAGGTAATCCTCAAGTCAAGGAGAAGGCAGGGTTTTTAGAATAGTTTTACACTGGTAAAAAAAAAAGTGCATAAATGAAAATGGAGGCAAGTTTTTGTTTTTTTCTTTTGTATCTTTTGCATTCTTCCTGTGGCAGAGTTGACACATCTTGACTCTGTGTTTTTGGGTAATTTCTAAACCACTGCTGGTGGCTTAAAAGACTGAGTGCTCCCAACTTTTTCACTAAAAGGGGCCACATCTGTGACCACTCCTGAATGTGACAGTCTTTTTTCACTTTATGAAAAGTCCCGTCCCTTATCTTACTTTTGCAAAGAAGCCTAATTTAGCATGATTTAGCATGACTTGATATGCAAACCTTACTCTCTCTGCAAGTTAGTTTAGCTGTACATTTAGCAAGGCTCCCAACTTTTACTTTCCTGGAAAATGCATTCAGCATTGATCATGCACATTTACATCTTAACTTAGTCATTTATTTGAACAACTGTCCTTTTCCCATCATCATACTCAGTAGGAGAATAGTTATTTATTGAGGCTTGATTGATGCTGCAGCACTGTGGATTGGGTAAAAAAAATTCAAGGTGTTTTGCTGTTTCTAACTTTTATGTTGGAAATGTGTCAGTGTCAAGCCAAATACAGACAGAAACCTAAATGCAGAGTTTTATTTTAAAAGGGTTAAAGGAAGGGTGGGGATATATGTGTTGGCTGCGTATGTATGTGAAACATGGTTTTTATGATGGAAAGCACTTGGCAATGCAACTGTACAAAAAGTGCTATATAAATAAAGTTGGATTTTATTTGATCATGTAAATATTGCAGAATAATTGCACAAATATTTTCCATAAATCTTGATTTGCTCTGATGAAGCAATAAATCAGGATTTATTGATACAACAGACTTTAAAAGCTTAGTGTGATTGTTAGTTGCCACTTATTCTTAATGGCTTTCTTTTCACAAATTATAACATGTTTAGTCATTTCGCAGAACAAACAGAATAATTTTTGTCATTTAAATGTCTTTATAGACATGTATTGCTTTTACAGATTATTAAAATGATGTAACATGTGGGATTTTGGAGCTTGTCCATGTCATGGTTATACTCTGTAACAAGCCTGCCAAGTCAACATGCATTTTAAAAATCTGGTTTTAGTCAGACTGACAATAATTCTCTTGATTTATTGTTAAGCAAGACAAAGCTCCGGCAAGCCAACCAATAGGAAAAGAATTATTATTTTCTTATTTTCTTGAAAAAAGTGACAACAAATATAAATGAAAGACTCTGCTGCAATGTGGACTAAAATCTGTTGTACATTACTGTGAGGAATTTAAACAATCCAACTCAAAAATCAAACTAAACATGATTCACAATGTTCCTCTGAAAACATTTTTTCTCCTTTTCTTGAAAACTTTATTCAGAACATGTGGTATGATCATACGAAGGATCAGTTTTGCTTTCTCTTTTGCCAACAAAATATTCAACTGAACCCAAGTCATGTTTGCCATCTGCTGACTGCTGTGTCCACATCAGAGACAGAGCAGACAGAAAATGTTAAAGCAGTATTAAGACAGCAAAGCTTTGTGTGTCAAATGCTCTGTTCTATAGTGTCAGACAATGTAAAAAGCTTTTTGCTACAAATGTTGCCTCTGCAGGGTATCTATGTCTTGTGTTTTTTTCTAGGCAGAAAGAATGGCTCAGCTTTGTGGGTGTGTTTGTTTACGCCTTGTAGCGTGCTTCAGGCCATTAGCAAAACTACTGGCTGCCATTGAGCAGCACAAGCTGTATTTTGGTGTTTATTACATTTATTACAGAGATAATCAGAATTATGCATGTTCAATTCAATATTTACCTCTTAGCTTAAAGTTGTGATGTTAACTATAAATGTTTTGGCCGACTATCTGTTTGTAGAATCATAGTTTGGTACGTGCACAACCTTCAGTTGTGCCACATTACAGCAGCACCGTATGCATGGCCGGTATGAATACTTCCTGTGCAATCAGCCTCGCTACTTTCCCAGTAAGCGGCCCCACGTCTCCTGCAATTACATCCTCCCTCTGTAATCTGTACTTCCACCCAAATGAGACCAGCCTGAGTAATTTGCGCGAAGATTCGCCAAATTAAGAAATATAATGGATGAAAATCCGGTCTGTTCTCCTGGTTATTGAATACAGCAGTGCCGAAAGCAATGCTCTCTTCGTGCGCTATTGTTTCTGGTGGATAATCACATTCACGTCCCAACCCTGCGAGTACAAGCCTCTCCCAAATGGAAAACAAAGGTAGTCATGACAATCTGTAATATTAATCTGATTGGGTTAACAGTGTCTCAGGGGCTAGTTCTGCTTGACTTTTCAACCACCTGTGGCTGTATTTTAATCCAATTCTACTAATTGTATATTCAAAATCAAGACCTTGCCTCCTTCCCCCACTTTTACACATAACTCCTAATGGAACACCCTGTATTTCACATGAACACTCACAAATTTGTAAATAATTACTATCACATGGGGGAAAAATAATAGGCGGCCCCAATTCAAATTCACTAGCTCGAGGCAGTGCGGTAATCATGGAGGAGAGCAGGACAGGGAGAGTAAGGGATGTGGGGTAAGGGCGAGAGAGGAAGGTAATCACATTCTGTAACAACCAGCTGACAGTTTGAGAAGAAAAAAAAAAAAGAGTTCAGAGTGAATAATGAGCAACTTTGTTCATAGTACTTATGACTACATATGGCACATCATTTGTCACTAACAACTGTATTCCTGCTTTAGAAATGCCTGTTACGCATAGTTAAAACAGACTCGGCACAATCTAATAGATTCATTTTTCATTTATGGATGGCTCCTCACAAAAACAACAAAAAGAAAAAAAAGAAAAGAAGGTACATTTCTGTGGCTACAGGGCTATATTTGTTACTTAGAAGCAAACAACACGCATTCTGGCAAGTTGGTGATGGATTGGATGTGTTATCTGCCTATTAGCACAACAGCCCATTATCAATGTACCCAGGTTACTGCGCTAGCTGTAAAGCATTAAAGACAGCCTGATTCCAGCCACCGCTGAGTAGGAGTTCAGTGGCTGCCTGCGTCCTATCACTTTCAAATGAGCACCACAAATCACTTCAGCGGGATGCCTGCACCAGTAATGTGACCATCAGCATATGAAAATACTGTATGTATGGGAGACCATCCAATTTGCTACCAGCAGATAGAAGGAAGAAACCCACAGTGCGCTGAGTGATTGTTAGATGGCCGGCTGCTGTGCATGCATGCAGTGTCTATGTATGACATGGAATGTCTATGTATTGTTCTGAGGTTATTAATAACAGCAAAACATCATGTTACTGCATGCAACCTGTGTAAGCAACATTTTTTAAATTGTCAGAAAATGGACAGTGTTGGTTGCATTAATAAGCAAATCAGTTTCTCTCTGGGAAGAATTACAGCATAACAAGGCGACCAGGGGAAAAGTTGGTCTCGCTTGGTATCTGTGTTCATGTATGATTTGTTTCTGTGTGTGTGCATGTGTCATGCTTGTCTGCTTGTGATGATGATGGTGTGTGTGTGTTGTGTCTATGTACAGCTCACATTTTGTACAAACCAGTCCGACTGTCTCAAGGGTGTTTTGTGTGCACTTTGTTCTCCACACTGATCCTGTCCCTGGCAGAAAATAATTACAGTGGGTTTGTGAGCAGAGGAAGGACAACACAGAAAGCAGCCTCGTTTTACAGCTTCACAGGACGTCACATCAACCCAAGACAAAGAAGAGGAAAGGGGGTGACAGAAAAAAGACAATAGCAAGAGCAAGATTATTAGATGAGGATGCTAATTACTCCACTTTATATTGAACATCTGTCAAAAACACCCACTTCCCACGTCAAATCTAAATGCCGCACACCTCCCGTGTAGTTGCGCAACATTAAAAATTACATCTCATACTGCAAGGGTTCCTGCTCCAAACAGGCCACTATAACATAGTTTGTTCAAATGGCTGGCAAAATATCAACAACGGGCTCATTTTTTAGGTGACAAAACAATAGAATAAGAAGTGGTAATTGCATGAAAAGCAGGCACTGATTTCAAGATAAATAAAACAACACAGTAGTGGAGACAGGGCTTCCTCTTTTATAAGGATTTATTACACACATGCTCACACCCACAGACAGCGTCGACCCCCCTCTTGAAAACTCAACCCACGGATTTACATATTGTACACTCAGACATGCATACGCACTCATTAGGAGAGGGGGCTCATGCATGCTATACACTAGATGATGGTAGATGATACCCATCCTCATGACAAGAGATCTAAGAGAGATCCCTGTGTAAGAGAAAACAGCGTTGAAGGCTCCTAATATCTTTGATAGTGTCGTTATGGTAATGATCAGGCACGATGCAAAATTCATGAAGTGTACCTAGCATTTGAGGATTGCCAATACTTGTTCTGCTTGCAAGAAGGAGGATACAGAAAACATGTAACAGAAGTTGTGCATGCAGATGTTGTTATGCTTTGCCCTAATTGTTTTTCGACAGTTAAGTGCAGCTAAATGACTTTCATGTGTTGGCATGTATGCACACGGGAAGGGGGGGGGATTGCTTCTTACCTTTTCTTTTTTAGCGGTTTGGCAGTGCTTATTGGAAGAAAACATTGCTTTCCTAAATATTCAGCCATTAGGCCTATTAATTTTCCTAGACAAAGAGTGCAGACATTAAATAAAAATACCAACAATAGAATTATTGTGATTTCCCATTCAACATCCAAGCTTAGCCAAATAGAAAAAAAAAGAAAAAAAGACAACAATACAATACTAAGGGGTCCGTAGCAGAAATCTGGACCATTCTGTCACTTCAAAAAGTCTCTGCATCAAGCTGTCCATCATTGACAGTTATGAGTTTGGACTCTTTTTCTCTGATAGTCCCGGAAAGTGTTGTGTGTTTGTGTGTCTAAGATCTCTGAGGAGTGTCTTTCAAATAAATTTCCATTGAGCACTCATCAGTGGGAGGTCCAGGTCCATCGGAGATGGCGTACTCACTCTGAAATCGCACAGCTAACCAGGACTGTCAGCCAATCAGGATGTTTTTGATTTTTCTTGAAATCTTCGCTCAGTTCAGATTAACCTGGACTCCGACACACACATCACAATGGAGTGTGATTAGATGGCTGCTGATGTTCACATCTGGGGAGTGATTAGCCCGGATGCACAGCCAGGCTGGCGTGAGCAGAAGTGACAACACTGTCAGATTTGACAAGTGACTTGAGCTGTTCCAAATTTAGAGCCATTGTAGTTACACGAGGGTGAAATCATGTCAAAGACGTGTGAAATGAAAAAAGGTCACTTTGTTTGGGAACCACTGTGGCCTCACAGGAGCTCATAAATGAATTGTAAAAAATTTAAATGTGAGCTTGGAAATGAAAGAAAAGTGCTAGTGGTTGTGTTTGGTCTCTTTAATGGTATAATTACACCAATAACTGCGTAAATTACTTTATTACAATGACCTAATCTGCTTCCCACACAGTAACCTCTAATATGAGCTGATGTTTTAGATCATAGTGCCTTATCTAACTCAGCATTTGCGCTATCTGTAGACACAGCTGGATTTAGTCTAAGCTTTGTCTTCACCTTCAAATTTTCAGCCATGACAACAGACACTGAACAGAAGCCCAGACTTTGGAGGTCAGTATAGCCTGCAGAAATATCCTCTCATTGAGTTTAATTCTATAATTTGTTTCCACAAACATAAAAAAAAAAAAGCAGAAAGGTTTGAATCGGACATGTGTTGTCACTCCAAAGAGGTTGTTTCCATTATTCACAGCCCAGTCGTCCACTTGCACAAGCTGTGATTCTGGAGCACAAAATGTTCTCTTAATTTGTCTATTTGCATGTGTTTTTCTAAGCTGCACAGAGCTCCCTCAGTCACCGTGGGACACTAATGAATTGCTAATGATGAAATGACATGGCTGTCTGTCAGCTGGACGTTTGATGCAGGCTGGAGTTGAATGAGAGTCTGTGAGCAGGGAAAGGAAGTACTCTTTGAAGCATTATTTCATACCACGCTGTCCTTTAGTTGATGTAAGTAGTAATGAATGAATGAAAAACTGACAGAGTTTTTGTTCAAGCATATGGAAAGGTTTAAACAATCAGAATGAACATATTCCGCTGCACCATTAATCTTTTAGCATATTGTTTTATGTAAACTGTGGCTGAATAGGAAGGAAATACAGGAATATAGACGACCTCACCTCAGGTTAGCTTTCTTTTACTTTTCTTTAGTTTCCTTGTAATCTCATGTTGGACCTTGTAAGCTCTTCTATGAGGGTTTTGTAAGGCTTTCCACAGCCAGAACCACAAGTTGTTGCATACCAGTCATTTAGTCTGTGGTGTGTTTAGAGAGGAATGGATTTAACAAACACTGAAATCTGTTTAAGAAGGCAGAAACAATCTTTTTAAGAGGTTTTCACCAGTCTTTACTAAACCCTTAAGATGCATGTTTACAGTAAGAAGGGATTAAATGTTTACACATAATGAAAAAAGGGACGGTAGATTCTGCTGCTTCCTTCAGCTTTGTGAAGAATTTGAACACATTTAAAGGTGTTCTCTTGGTTTTACGACTGCAGCTTTTCTATGTTAAGCAGAGGACATAAAAAGCACATGTTTCATGGTTGTGGATTAATTGTAACCAGTTCAAAACATTTTACAAAGAATCTTACAGTGGAGTGCAAACAATACATTCAACAAAATAAATGTATAAATGCCAGAAACAATAATATGAACAATAATAAGCCTTTTGTAAAATGGACTTTCCACGCTGCTACTTACATAGTACTAATATGTATACTACTAGTATATATTCCTAATATATACATATACATACATAGAGCTGAATGGTACACCTAGGGTCCCATCTTTATTGTTTAGTAGAAGAGTATTTGGTCATGTGAAAACAGCAAACTTGGTTTCATCATTATAATTGAGCCAAGATAATCTCATTTAGGTTTATTGACATCAGCAGACAGGCTCTGTAGAAATCTGTTAATGTTGCTCCTTTGGTAACAGCACATATTTTAACACAGTATTCTTATCACAGCAAAAATGGTTTCTCAAAGCAAGTATTAAAATTTTAAATCCAGACTAAAAGTCCTTTTGTTCTTATTTCATAGTGATATAGCTACAAGGCAAGAGTGGAATGTGTAAGTTTATATTCATGCTTTGAGAGTATATGTTTTTTATTTCTTGCTTATTTACTAAATCTTTTAAGTGATTATTGATGGGTACATTATAGGTGAAATCCTCACTGACACTGTTAGGAATCACATTCTAACTTTTGCAGCCAATTTTGCTCAGTTTTGAGGATTTTTTCTCTCATTAAGGGACTGGAAATGAATGCTTGTCTGAAGCTGTTTCTCACTAAACAGTCTAAAGTTCATGTTTTTTCTTACTTCAATAAAACTCACCAAGTGTGATAATTGTACTGTTCTGCAGATTTCATAATCTTCTTATTTTAAATGTTTTTTTTCATATAAAGCTAGCTCACTTTTACAGTGTAGTGTGTTATTACAGAGATTGTGCGTACTTCACGTGTATTTTTCATGCATTTGTTTATTAGACAGATTATTACAGAGACAGTAATATATCAGCTTTGGCTGTAAAGCCTTGGAGGAGCGGCAACTCTGATGCGCCACCACACGGTGAACCAAGGGGCCATAAAACATGTTAAATCTACTTCACTTTGAGAACGCTCATAGCCCGACGCACAATCAACAAAGTAAGCCACACAAGACACTTAAAAATAGATGTATGTTTAAAAATATGGTTTGGATTGTCTGTATAGGTGGATAGTTTGTGTGCCTGTACTCCACATGTGTGACTCCTATGCAAAAAAAACAACAACAAAAAAAAAAAACCTCTAAGCACAAGCATGTGTCCAGAAGTACTATACAGTTTCTTTTCTCACCTTCTAAAGTATTTTATCTTTTCTGGGCTGAACACCAGTGTTTGCATAATGTTATTGCTTCTCCTTTCTACAAGGCTTGTTCTCACCAACCCCCCCCCCTCTCCACTACTTCTGTATCAGCTTGACCTGGTGAGGTCCAGCTGTGCCTGCTCCCACACCTGTACACCATTTAAACCTCATAGGTCCCACTATGGAAACATGCTGACTGACAGCTGCACTTCAAAGATTTGCTCACTCTCTACTTTCATGGTTATCATCTGTTGTTGGGAGCAGTGGAGACGGAAAGAGAGACCCAGTCTCAGGCAGCCAGTTGTGTTGTGGGGCCAATTTAGATGATTGGCCTTGAAATGCAAGCTGAAATGGGCTTCCCTGTGTTCCTTTAAAGTGACCCGTGCCCGGCGGTGTAATGTAAAATTATCCTTGCCGTGTTTGTGTTGTGTCAGTTGTGGTGACTGGCAGAAACTGTTAGTAATTGTCTAAGTGCTCCGGTGTGTCAAAGCTGTCCGTCACTCATCCCAGCCCCCTTCTCCTTAGTTCTGCTTCTTCAGCTTCTCATAATATTTTTCCTGAGCTGCAGAGGACAAACTACTTTCAGTGATGGAGTTGTCACAGTGGTGCTTTTGCTAAAAAAAATATTTTACCTTTGGAAGAACACACAACCGACTGACATGTGTTCCTGCTTTTCAGGGGAGAAGAAATGAGAGAAGCATACTTGTTCCTTCTTTTGTTCTTTGATTCTTTTACAAATTCAAGACTATGAGCTTTTCTTGTCATAACTCATTGAAGTCGCTGCTAACCTGAATGTGACATTATGAAAATACATTCCTGACTGAATCAAATCTAAAAGAATGGACATATGTGCAAACTCTCTCATGTATGGACTTGAAATGGAAACTATTGACTGAAGAACTGAAAAAGCTGAGCGTCATGAAGAAAGTGTGAAATTTCCCAGAGTTAAGTTTCTCTGCTTGAGAATTATTTAAAGGTATATAAACACAAGATCGTGTAATACACTGCCTACACACAACACATAAAGGTGCTGCGGTGCAGAAACATAAAATTCAGGTGTATCTAATTACGTCCATGAAGTGTAAAGTGCTGTATGTATAAAGGTTCCTATTAATGGTTTATTCGGGGAGACAGACTGAGTTTATGTTATAGATGTTGGATCCCAGTGGTGAAGTTTTTCATCACTGTTGTTGTTACAACTTGAAAGCATCCATGCATTTTCATAGATGATTACCAGTGCTGTAGACACAGAAAATAAATAAATCGCTGTCTGCTTTCCACTTGCTGAAGGCAACTCTTAATGTCTTCTGCTCAGTTACAATAGCCCAACAAGACAACACAGAGATCTGCAAAGCAAAATGGAAAAATGAATGACTCTACATTTAGCATTGTATGTGTTTGACTACACTGTCCAAACCAGGTTTCCCAACAAACCTGATTATCTACTCCAGTGCAATTTGTAAGAAAAAAGAATTAATTTCTTAGCCTAATTACATGTACTTGTCTACAATTTACTAAAGCACTTTTTGTGCATGTCCTCATACTGCAATGGTTCTATAGAAGTATTTGACCAGATGTAAGTTCAGGGGAAAAATCAAGTACAGAATTGTCAGGTTTAAGGCCCTTAGAACTCATTGATGTTCCCTGTACATATAAATGGGTAAATCTGTGTTAAACTACAACATTATTGCCCACACACTTTCATGCGTGATTTACATTGGCATGGTTGGGGGCGTTTCTCAGTCCTGGTCCTCAGGGATCCAAGCACTGCTGGTTTTAGTTGTTTGAAGCTCCAGCACACCTGGTTCAGAATAAATGAACTGCTCATCAAGTTCTTTGCAAGCCTGTTAATACACCATTCATTTGAGTCAGGTGTTTTAAAGTATGGAAACCTCTTCAACATGCAGGGCAGGGGTCCCTGAGGATCAGGACTGAGAAACCACACTAGAGGGCAGTTTGCATTTTGAGTTCATTTCAGAAATCTAATAATAGTTTCAGTAGGAATACAACAGCAAACTTTCTCAGAAAGAGACATAAAAAGAGGCAGTGGTCTATGGTCAGTAGATACTTCACTCCTTTTTCTGCTTTGTTCCTTTCAGGGGGAGTTACAGGTTGGGAATGAGGTCTTCCACCAAGTTGAGTTTCAAGTATCTTGGAGTCTTGTTCACAAGTGAGGGAAGGATGAAGTGCAAGATCAACAGGCACATTGGTGTGGTGTCTGCAGTCATGCAGACCCTGTATTGACGTTTCATGGTGAAAACTGTGCTGAGCCAAAAGGCGATCCCTCAGGAGGGGCTCACAGTAGAGTCGCTGCTCCTCTGCAATAGGAGGAGCCAGTTGAGATAGCTTGGACATCTGGTCAGGATGCCTCCTGGATGCGTCCCTCGTGAGGAAACCCAGAGAAAGAGTCAGGACACGCTGCAGGGACATCCTCAGCAAGACACATCTCATGGCTGGCCTGGAAATGCCGTGGGATCCCCACCCCCCAACCTGGATGAGTTGGTGAATGCAACAAGGGAAAAAACAGCTGCCCCTGCGACCTGACATAAAATGGTTCTGTGTTTCAAAACCACAGATGTAGTACTACTGTTTATTTATGTAATGTAACCAATCAAGACATTAGCTGAGTGTATGAAATGTGGGGCACTATTGGACCATAGGAACCTTTTTGTGGTTCTTCTCATTATTCAAAACAGTTCTCATCTAGTTTATATCTGAACCACTGGGATTTGTGCTAATTGTACTGGAAATATGAGTGCAACACAAAAATCTGTAATAAAATATGGTTGGATTTGAACAAAATTTCAGTCAGATGAGCAAAAGCTCCTCATCCCAGTCTTTACCTTTAACTAATACATGTTAAGCTGCAATGAAGCACAGAGTTTTAGGACTTGCAACAGAGAGATTACCACTCTCAAACAATCAGCTTGTCATTCAGTTACTTCACTATTATCAGCAGCATGAATGCAAACAAAGAAAAAGCCCTGGAGGGTTCGCTGTCCTTTGGGAGCTTCACGGTTCCTAGAACACTTAGAGAGTCTAGGTCCAAAAGTGTCTGCTTACAGTAAAATCCATTCCATGAACAGTATATTGTGATAGAAAGTAAGACAAATTGAGGTAATTAAGGCCAGGTGAAAACAAACAAAACAACAAAACAAACAAACAAAAAACAGCAAAAACATTTATATCCTATTTACCCCTTTTTCACGAGTTTGGTTATAATTTTTCATTGAAAATATTTATGAGTGGAAAAAGTACTGAAATATTGTAATAAAGTAAAATGATCTTTACTTTTCCTAAATTCTACTCAAGTAAAAGTAACAGTACCCATCTAAAAATTTGCTTAGGTAAAAGTAAAAAGTACTAAGTTTAAAATTTACTCTGAGTAAAAGTTACTGAGTTACTTTCAATTGCCTGATATAAACAAAGGATGAGTCATTAATCCAGTTCATGACTGTTCTTAGTGAACTTTATAACGGTTCATCCGGCAGAGTTCTGCCACGCATACCTGCACAAGCCTGCCCAGTTATGTTTCATATTTATCTTAGTGTAAAACCTTGTAGGTGGCCATTTATATGGTGTTGCCTTGTCGAAACAACAAAACATTAGCCTGTCCAGGCTTTGTAACAATTAGCCACACTGGAAAATAAAATACCAAGATAGAACATGAAATCCTTCTCTGGCTTATTAATGACAATGAAATTTAATTATCAATTACTGAGAGCATCACATGCAGGTCATAGAAAATCACAATCTGGACCAAGTTATGTTGAGATCAGAAACAAGTCCACAAGCTGAAATTCACAAAGTCTGGCTGCGCACACCAACTACAGTCAGGTGGTTCCTGCAATGTTTTATGGTCATGTGGTATGGTCATATTTTCCAATTTTCTAACCACCATGCCCCTAGTGCCCCTAGTGAGCAGTTGTTGGAACTGCATGATGTTTTCTAGGCAGATTTGGCCTGTGTGAGTGAAGTGTGTTGTGAAAGCAAACTAAACCAAATGAAGATGCATAATTTTTCAGAGTCCTTTGGAGATTTTTTGGCATGAATTCATCTTTGGTGCATAACCGCTCAAAAAACAATTTAAAGGAGATTTAAAATACTATGAAATCACTTTTTTTTCTTCAGATTAAAAAAGAAAAGGTATTTCTAACGTTTATTCTCAGTGAGTAACTTAATAAATATGAAATTCTTCCTGAATCCTTTATCTGAAGTTATGCTTCTATATGTTTTTGCAAAAATAGTCTTCAGCTGTTTGTAAAATTTTGGTTTCATGGATAAATACTGTTTCATGTTGCTGATTTGTGCCTTTTCCAGTTATGTCAAACTCTAAACTGATTTTTTTTCCCCCAAAAAATCTGTGGATCAGTTGGATATTTTCTCTGTGCTTTTTATCCGAGGCTACCAGAGAGCCACTGGACTCAGGATGTAGGATTGCCGCAAAGTCACAGCACGTTAACCCTCCCTTCCTGTCCAAACACACCTTCTATGCCTTCCTCTGGGGAGGAGAAAAATCATTCATTATTTTAATGGGTGTCAAATATGTTTTCCAAAATCCACTAAAAGGTTATCGTTGTTACCCACGGACAAGTGCTTATATCTGAATCAATGTTAACTTTGTTACTTGGGAAATTTACTGCTTTCCCGGCTGACCACGTTGCACAAACTTAATCGGCATGTTTTCACAAATTGCAGCTTGAGGGTGATTTATGTGACTGAGATGACTGACTGCTCTTTGAAACAGGGAGAGCAAAACACATATCCAAGAGGTGTGATGAAGGCATAAATAACACTCTGTATTTTCATTTTGAATGTCTGACACATGAAGATTATGTATTGTTAGTGTTAGAACTGGCAGGGGGTTGGAGAATTAGAGGCTGGTGGTGCAAATTTGGTAATATAAATGAATGACACATGACTCTGTACACAACCTCTGGTGATTTACACAGCATACACATATTTAGCCAACCTCAGACCACATCCTACCCTCAGGTTCCTTCCACACCTGCAGAGGTCATGCCCTTCTTATAACAATAGCTGCATGATAAGATTGTGGGTAATAAAACAAAAAAAGATAATTCATTTAAAGACAAAAAAAAGCTGAAGGAAAGAAAAAGAAACAGAAATGCAAAGAAAGAATGAGAGTACTGCTGTTCCTCCAGTGTCTCAGCATCACTATTTGTCTTGGGTGAGTTAGCTTTATCTAATAAAGTGTCTTTGTATTAAGATGGATACTTCAAACGCTCTTTTGTCTCTATAATCACAGAGGAGGGAGGCAGAACTCACACATTCCTCGCTCAATTTATTATTAATAAGTACATCAGTGGGAGAAAGATTTCCTGGGGACCAAAACACCCGCAGAGCGTAACATTCATCAAACGTAAACGAATATCACAATACACAGGATACAGAGGCTCCAATAACAGATAATTGATGAGAAAGGTCTTTGGGTGCAGTGGATCACTGTTGATACTTATCATTATATAACATCATTTCATAGTTAACAACAAATGATGAACTGTTTGTTGAAAGGAAACATTTTTGCAGCCTTCTGTATGCAATTAAGTGGTCTGTTTGTGGGAGAGGGGTCAGTCTGTGCTCTCGTGATTAAACTGCGGTTAGAGGCATAACTGCACCCTCTCAATACTTATGTTTTGTTGCAAAACTCTAATCTATTGTAACCGCAGCAATTACCCTTCTGACAGGATAACAAAACATCAACACAAACAACATGATCACATCTGAGGCTTATGTTTTTTCATAACTTTCTCATCTTCTGTTTGGGTTTTTTTTTTTTTTTAAAGATGCTGAATAAAATCTCAGTCTCTAATTGATAAAAGATGCAAAATGGTATTCAGAAACTTAGAAGTGTTCGAAGTTGATTTCGGGAAATGCTTTATTTATTTAGTGTTATTATTAATTTATTATTTGCTTTATTTGTCCTTTTGCTAAAATCCTGTCTAACATTCATAAGTGATTACGAGGCTCTGTTCTACAAGACTCTGACAACAGGGAGGCACCGTTGCAAATGACAGATGGGGCCAACTGAATGACTGTGAGAGGGAAGCCACTCCCCATCCTGCTGCACAACCTGTGCTGCGGTGTTGGGTTTCAAACAGCTAGTAGCAGCACTAACACATGTAGCTATAAGTCCAATGTCTGAGGGCAGGAATTCAATCAATAAAACTCACCCCTCGACAAGATATACCATGTTACAGCAGAGATGCTGAGTGAGACGGTGAACCATCTGTTCCTTTCTCAGCCACGCTCCCCATGTCACATGTCAGTCTGTGCTGCTAATGCCCAATACACTGTATGATCACTCACACAGTTTAAATCACCTCTACAGGCCATAACTCAATTGACTTTGGTTTAACGGTGCCTGCTCTCAGATCCACTGGCCTCTGTTTCCCCCCACCACCCTCAGGGACCAGAGATAGCTGTGGCATCTTCTATAAGAAAATGTATATGTGCAACACCAATAAACTAAGTTTTTTATCTCAATATTACATTTACAACCATGGCTTTTTCTTAATTGTTAGCAGGTGATAGATTAAAACAACATAAAAGAGGCAATTTAGAGCTAAATGTGAGTATTTTTTGACCCCTGGAAGGCCTTTAAGGACATTGTTGCAGAGCTGCATCAGGCAGCTCTGCTTCTTTGGTGAATATGGCAGTGATTTGCTTGACAACCTGCAAACACCTCAGAGTGAATAATGAGAGCATCATTAGTCACATTCCCACTTGATTTGTATAAACTCGGAAGGCATTGGGGATTGTTTTATAATCCTATTTTTTGACGAAAATGATGCATTACATGTGTGAATTAACAAGAAGAATGCAATCCCTTTTATTATAGACTGAAAGCAGTTTCTTTATGCATCCAAAGTGTGACATTCAGAAGCAAATGCTAAAAATGAACAAGTCTTGGATTCCAAGATGAGAAACGAATTCTATAATAATTCTACTCTTGACATATGTTCCTGAAACAATCCAGCATGAAACTTGTGATGAAAATAGATATGAACACAGCATCATAACCTGACTGGAGTACAGTAGACTTTCATTGTTCTCAGTCCACACAACCTCTGTGTTTCAGCTCAGACAGGACAATTCATCATGCGTGAAATGATAAGGTTCCTTTTGTTTCAGCAGTCTGCATAATTCCGCTCTCATAAGAAAATGCATATTTCCCCATCTGTTCGGTATTAGCTTTCAAACCACACTTGGTTGCAAACCCACAGCCATGCGAGACATCTACTGTTTAATTAAAAAAAAAAAAAAAAAAAAAAAAAGAAAAGAAAGGGAAAAGTCGGAATAAAATTATACTGCTATAAAAGAGTCTTGCCAACAATAACATTATCGTTTGACACACAGCATGTCAGAGAAAAAAAAAAAAAAGAGCTTCATATCACAGTTAAGAGAAACGACCTTTGAAGAATGCGAATGTGTGTGTGTGTGTATGTGTGCATGTGTGTGTGTGCTGCTGATTTTAAAGCTTCAAAGATTGCTTTTAGGATACCACAAAAGGATAACCTCTGACACCCAAACAAACAAACATAAGCCACATTTAAATAGCACAAGTTGGAAAAGTCTGAAAGCTTGTTCCTTTGGTGCATGTGCTGCACCGTGTGTGTGTGTGTGAGTGTCATGAAGAGCAGGGACATGTCTATTATGTGCAGTTTGATTAAAGCATGATGGCTGGTGTCCAATCTGCTTTCCAGGGGAGTGCTGTGACAGCCAGCAGCACGTCTACCTGCTGCCTCCTCTGCATGTTAGGTGATTTACAGCTGACTCCCTCCGTTTATGTACTGCCTTATTTTCATTTCTACCCCGCTGAGTGCCAGGTTCAGAACTCCTGAAGAAATATTATGCTTTGCTGACAAAATGCAGTGACAGCCATCTCCCAGCCTTAAAAGGGTGCCAGAGTGTTTAACAGTACGAGCGCCTGGGAGACAAGGCGAGGTTGAAGGCATCTGTAAGCACGCGGCCCATTGAAACCACCATTTGATCTAAACCGGCTCTGATTGGATGGAATGATGTTTATAGCCGAGTTAGAGTCTACTTTCAATTAAAAAAATGACACAGGGGGGAAAGGGGAGGTCTGTAAAACAGACGGTAAAATTTATTGAACAACTTTTACTGGGGTCTCGTCTGAGAAACATGTGGCGCACAAATGAAATGTTTGTTTCGACAGACGAGTTCGCCTGCAGACGAGCAAGGAACTTGACGCCAGGGACTTTTTCATTAACCCCGAGTTCAAACCCTGCTGCTGTTTCAAGCTTTTGTGGGAAAGCAACAATTTGATGTAAAGGGATGAATATAAATACCGCTGTTGTTCAAGCACCGCCATGTTTCCTATTCATTCTTGCCTGTTTTTTCCCTTTACAACAACTACTCTGAGCTGTAATGAGGTGTTGTAGCGTCCCGAGGCGTTATCATTTGCCGCATTATTATTTCAAAAGCTTCAACAACAGCACCGTCTCTGATGTAATTCTCATGCATATGGAAGGTGTTCCAGTGACTTGATAAGCCGGTTCTGAGGAGGAGACCCAAGACTAAATAAAATGAGTGATCATAAACCTAATGAGGCAAACGAGTGTTTGGAGCATGGGGCCAGGCATCAGATGGACATGCTGTTGTCTGTAATTAGCCTCGAGCTACATGAGCATTGCTTGTTTATAAAACCAGTTAATATGATATGGATGCAAGAAAAAAAAAAAAAAAAAGGGAACAAAAATCCACCCACCTCCCTGCATCTGAGAACGACTATAAATAAAAATTGTCATTGTAACCTAATCAAATTATGAGATGTATTTTGGTTGGGCTGTCAGTCGTCTTATACTCTCTGCCTCTCTCTTCCTCTCTTTCTCAACAGATGAGGCAAAGCAAAGTGAATCCCCTGAGGTCCTCTCATCTCTCTTCAGGAGCTGCCGACTCTCTTCTCTTTATGGCTCACCCAGAAGGATTAAGCGCAAATGGCATTCACATGATTTCAATAAGCTCAGGGAGACGAGAACCAGCCTTTCAGCACATTAGCTTTTTCCTGCAGAGGACACAAAGCAGACACTGAGCAACTGCAGGGGGAAAAACAAAAAAAAACCCAAAACAAAACAAAAAAAATTTATCACACTTAATAATGATCCTAATAATAAACTGCTCTGGCACTCCTGAAATGAAATTCTTCTGGCCTCCTCTAAAAAACAAAGGCCCCCTTAGTGGTGATGTCATCAGTAATGGCCAGCATTAGGTTAGACGTGAACCTGAGGTGACACTGTTGTAAATGGTGACCCCTTCACCAGCAAAACCAGAGACTTAACCTTTTTTTTTTTTTTAAAAAAAAGCAATCAAAAGAGTTTTCTGGAAGCAGTCAACATATGTGACAGGTTAACTTAAGCACAATCTGGAACCCAGGATGAAAAAAAAAAGAACAAAAAAAACTGAAGAGTAAAGTTTGTCTTCTTATAGTTTTTAATGTTGCTCTTCTTAGACAGACAGAATCATTCTGTTCTATTCTATTCTATTCTATTCTATTCTATTCTATTCTATAATCACGACTTGTGAAGATAAAAATATGGAACAGTCAAAAAATGTATTTTTTTAACATGTAGACCGAACCATTGTGAGCCGTTATTAGAATAGTAAGTAAGTGAGTGTGGGTTGAATGTAGAAGTTCACTGACTGTGGAAAACTTTACGCATGCAGGACAAGTCGTGAACTTGTCCTATGAATCTCTTGTAAAGATGTTTTAGGCGTTTTATCTCCTCCTGCTTTCTTAACAGTAATTTTATTCAACTCAACAGTAGCTTGACACTGAAAGACAAGCAATGATGCAGATTTTTTTCCCTCAAGATGAGTAAACATATAATATGCTGATAAATTCTTTCAACCTGTGATGGACCGGCGACCTGTCTGGGTGTACAAGGCCTTTCGTCTGATGATTGCTGATGATTCCAGCCTTCTTACGGCCCTTAATCAGACTAAGCAATATAGGAAATGAACGAACAAATGAATGAATGAATGATTGAATGAATGAATGAAATTCAATTCAGTTCAGCTGTATTTGTATAGTGCCACTGTATTTGTATAGTAAATTGCCACAGGGCAATTTACATACATGAATCAGCATTCACATCATTGAATGAATGAATGAATGAGGTTCTATGATCGGGAATAAAATTAATAGTCAAATAACTTTGTGATTAATACATGATAAACATATCGCATCAAGTCTTAGTAGTTTAAAAGTCCATTAAAAGATTGTCACACAAACCAGCATCAACAGAGTGCAACCGATCCTTGTCACTTTATTAAAGCAATTTTATCAGTTACTTTGTCAGGACGAGTTCGTCCTTTTCAACCTCCCGCCTTTCTTCCCCTTATCTCCTCTAAGTATTTTAGTTCTCATTATTGCCTGATGTCCTTTCTCGGCATCTTGTTCTCCTTGTCTCACATTTCTCTCTCTTTTCTCCCTTGTGAATGTGACTGATCGTTGAGCACTGTGAAGGTAGAATGGCACTTGGACTCCTTCTTTTCCTCCCCTCCCCTCCATTGCCCCTTTCTACCACACACACACACACACACACACACACACACACACACACACACACACACACACACACACACTCCACTCTTGCACTGTCAGTGATTTTTCATCGCCCTTGTTGGGGCCGTTTTATGCATTGTTTCCCTGATGCAGTGATTGATGTCAGGGGCTGGTAATCTGGGCGAATGAGAGGCTGGAAGGTGGCGAGCGAGCCCCCTCTCTCTCTCTGACACGTACCGGCTGAGCGTTGGTGTGCTGTGCTGTGCTGGGGCCCCCGTTTGGCCGCGGCCACTGCTGCGGCTGCTCACCTCCACTCACTCAGCCAGCCCTCATTTCCATTTCAATCTCAACCTCATGAATGCAAAAACTCTGGCCGAAAATTAATAACACCACGCAGGGGAAAAGTGGGCGCAAGGGAGAGAGAAGAAAAGGCAGAGAAAGATGGAGAGGAGAGCAAAAAAAAAAAAAGAGAATGGGAAGCCAGGGTCTTTTTCACCCTTTTGTTCCTCCAAAAGTGCCCCCTTATTTTATTTTCCTCTCTCTTTCACCAGGATCCTCCAATGAATGGCATTACAGACAATGCCATATCCAGAGTGACACAAATTTATTTCGGTTGCAGCACCATAGTGTATTTCCACAGAACCAGAGGCGATTTGTCTGGGGACAATTTGGTTTCCATAAAGGATTTAAATGGTTTCTGTGGAGATAGTGGGGTGAAATTTAATTTGTTTCTCATTTACTACAGCAGGTATGAAAAGGAGAAAAATTGGACGGCTGATGGGCTAAAAATTGGTGCTGTCCCTCTGCTGTATCCCCAAAGGACTAAGGCCCTGCATCATATAGATTGAGTTCGACCCCCCCCCCCCCCCCCCCCCCCCAACCCAGCCCTCCTAACCACAAGCCAACACACATACACACACGTACACACACACACACACACACACAGCCTGCCTCCAGTCTGGAGAGAGCTGTAACCTTAAACCAACTTAAACAGTAACCTTTGGGGAGGCTGCCAATCACTCCTAAAACAACGTTTCCATCGATCGGCCTGTCTGTGTGATTTATGGGCTCATTTTACACTAATTGAGAATTAGAGGGCGGATTAGTGGGCCTCAACACTTCGGCCTGATATGCACTCTGAGCAGTGTAATCTGTCACGCCGGGATGTCCGACACTCTCTTACTCACAAAGGAGGAGAAGAGGGAATAGAGTGAGGGGGTGGGGGGTAAAGGGGGGAGGGGGTCCTTTCTAATTGAATTTCCAGATAACACGGAAATTAATTTGACACCAGTGAAATTTGACTACAGCCCTGGTGTAGCTTTGCTTCTGTGCTCTGTTGCTCCTCCATTATGAGATGAATGTTTCTTCCCCCCATTTTTTAAAACTTTCTCTCCCCTTCAATTCTTTCGCTCCATGTTTCTGCTGTGCCTTGCAAACACTATTGATTCAAATCACTTTGAGTTGGTGGCTTTCTGAAGCATGGAATCTTTAAATCATATTTGTGCTCATACTGGGACAGTTCATCTGCTCCTATCTTCAGCCAGATAAAGAATATTACCTTTCATTTTGCTTGACTGTGCTAAGATTATCTTTTTTTCCTCTTTTTTTCTTCTTTTTTGTGTTTTGTGTGGAGGGGGGGCTCTCCTTTCCAGAGGCCAGCAAATGCATGCAGGCGAATGCCCAGAGTCAACAGTTGGAATTGAATTAGGGTCCCGGCTCGCCAGGTCCATTGTCTGGGTAATTTGTCCCGTAAGTGGTAAAATGAAAGCACTCTCCACGGTTCTCTGAGCACCTGCTGTTGTGTCACTCATCACTGCAGATACAGAAAGCGAGAAAGAGGCAGAGAGAACAAGTGTTTCAAAGATCACATGTTGAATTGCTTGGCCATAATCAACTCATATGTCAGTGAGGTGGTTTCTTTCATGGGTGTGTAATGACATCAAAATAATCAACAGCTGCAAAAAGGAGGCTATTACAGCTTGAAAGATTTGCAATGTGCTACATGCATACTAGCACACTGTATTCTATTTATCTATTTATTCCTTTTACCATAATTTGTTGGAAATTCTCTTTTTTGATCAAACAAATAAGTGGAAATTGATGCACTTTTCTACACTAGAATTGCAGCAGATTTTAAAATAAGTACTGAAGTACTAAAAGTTAAACACTTATCATGAATTATGAGCATTTTAGGGGTGTAATTTGTCAACACGTTGATTTATTTTTGTTTTATTAAGTTGATTTAATGACATAATAGTTGCAACTGGTTGAGGTGGAGCGAATTTGAGCCACTTTGTTTCGTGTTAATTGGTTGAACCAACAAAAAAATGCACATTTTATCAGCTAACATTTTAAGATCTAACATTATTCTTCAGCTAAGAAAACAAAGAAACAAACAGTTACCTCTGAAGTGCAAGCACTTGAAGTACACTTTCCTCCAGTGGTGATATTGCAGCACACAAACACAAAGCACTGATTAACTAATAGAATTATGCTAACCTTTTAACTCGTACTTCATATGAGAAACCTTTTATATGGTCTTATTGTGTTGGAGTTAAGTTTGCACAGAGGCTGTTTAGCAGGCTAAGAGATGCATTTATCTGCATAATGAACTTTGGACGCAAGCTAACTTAATCCCAGTAATGCCTGCGAGAGTCAATTAGTGCAACTAGATTCAGTGTGGTATTTATCTGATAGAGCAGACCTAGCAACTACACGTGCACAAAGCGCACGCAACATATTGACCATCTTCATCTTATCTTTCAGCTAATGGGACCATAGGGCCCATCATCAACTTCTCTTGAAAATACAGTGTTAGGTTTTTTTTTTTAGAAAAGCCTGTGGGGAGCTTTGAAATTGAGTAGCTGTTGATTTGCAGCACTAACAAGTCTTTTAAGAGTTGATTTTATTCTCCCCTGATCGTTTCAGCTTATAATCGCATGAGTGTGTTAACCTGGATTCCCCTCAATCAGAACGTGTATGATATTATCAGTGTGGCTCGCAGGTGACAGCATATTACAAGACCTGAAACAGATACCTCTGGGATCTTTGTCTCCCTTATGACAGAGTCTACTATCTGGAGCCTGAATAGAGAATAATATATGACAGGATGTGATAAGACTAGGCTGTTAGTAGGTATGGTCATGGTCTACATTGCCCTTTCTGTCTCTCCAGGGACATGTACACACACATGTGTGTGTGTTTGTCTTTGCGCATGCATGAATATGTGTGTTAACACCGGCTGCGCTCTCACACAGACCTGCTTAACTTTTACAACAGCATCAGTGGTGGCCATTGTCTTGTAGCAGGCAGCAAACTGCAGGTTACAAAGGTCTCTATCTGCCTGCTTTCTCATTTCTTATTCAGACCCACAGGGACGGAGGGCCAGGAGGGTGGAGGGAAGAAGTGGGGAGTGGGTGGTAGAAGGAGTGGGAAGGGAGGAGGAATGGGGGGATAACTGAGAGGCTGATGGAGACTAGGTGACAGGTTGGAATGGGCCATCAATAGATCCATCAGGCAGGTAATTTGGAGCATGCTTAACATACATCAGTAGAGTCGTAGGAGCTGGTATCTGTCTTGTCGTGGAATCACAGTAAATAACAGTTAAAGATGGTGTCAGGCCTGACCTAGCTGACCCCCCCTTCCCTGTGCACATACACACACACCACCACCACCACCACCACCACCTACAGCACCAAGCAGCAATGGAGCAGCACATAGATGGGAAGGTATTAACACATAGATTAACAACATCATCACATACATTAAAAAAAACAACCATTTTATCATTCAGTGTCATATTCAACTTATACTGTCAGGTGAAATAAGTAAAGACAAAAGTGAGACAAAGCATAGTTCACACTAAAAGATTTGCTGTACTGTCAGATCATCACTTTATTGATACTACATGACGGATTTATGGCTGGAATTATACATATCACAAGACTTTTTGCCACAACTCATCTAGCTGATCTTGTTTCTCACTATATAACATGAAAGTTGATTTTTAACTCTTGCAACATGAGCAAAGCTTAATAAATTAAATGAAGAATATTATGTAACTTTACATACTTCCAAAGGTCTGTCCAGATGCAAATAAAACAGAGTCAGTGCTGATATATTCCTTTGTACACTTTGATGATAAACCAAAGATTACCGTACTTTCCTTTACCCTCAGTTAGAATCTTTTAGTCTTTTCTGAATATAAGTTATGTTTTAGCAATTCCAAGATAATCTCATAGATCAAACTCATTAAACTAAGTTTGATCTATGAGATCATATATTACAAGAACCAAGTAGGGCCTAAAACACAACCCTGAGGAACATGACATGACAGAACTGTTCTCGCTGACATGATCTGAATGCAAAGAAGATACTCCTTGCAGAATGAATGACTCGTTCTTTAACTAAGCTAAAAATATCTTGCCAGATCAAGAGGTTTGGAAATAAAGATACTGTGAGGTCCAGCATAAAAACAAAATCTGTGAACTCTCCAGAATCTGCAATCATTATGTCACTTCAGACTTGCAGATAGAAATTTGGGATAAATGCTGAATTGCTCCAAAAATGGAGTGCTCTGTTTTTTCTCCTGCTCTTCCAAAACATGTAAAATGAAAAGTGGTGTTTATATTTGAGAGTGTAGTTCATTTGTTAGGATGGATTTAAATTACAGAGAATAACATAACAACAAATTCTGTTTCACATGTTTGTACATAAAATGCTGATTGTAGCACTAAAATGATCACATGTCCATTACATTAGAAGTACTGACTTGGCATAAATAAAAGTAACCTATAAACACCTTGCAGCATCTTTCATTGACAATCGGAAAACAAATGCTGCAGGTGCTTTGAAGACAGTGCAGCACCACAGGGAAGGCAGATGAGCCTCATCCCCAGTGGAAGATATGCTTCTTCTTGTATAAAGGTGAGTGTGCTTGTGTGTGAGTGTGCTTACAGCAGAACACAGGACTATAAAAGTGAAACACCCTAGGCTAACTGCTGTTCCTGCCACTCACGCTCCTCACTAACCTTTCCAACACATAACCTCCGGTCTTAAATGTGTCATCTTACATTTTGAAATAAATCAGAGGGTTAATAAAGTTGTGACACTATCAGGCTACTGACAAAACAAACTGTAATTCATTTCAATTTAGTTTACTTTGCACAATTTCAATATATATATATATATATATATATATATATATATATATATATATATATATATATATATATATATATATATATAAATATATATATATATATATATATATATATATATATATATATATATATATATATATATATATATATATATATATATATATAAAATATATAAAAAAATAAATAAAGGGAACACTCAAGCAACAGAATGTAACTCCAAATCAACCCAAGTGGCAACCTCCAGCGGTTAAAAGTGAAGCCTATGCGGAGGTGCATAAAACTGCAGTTCCACCCTGATCCACTAGGGGCTGGCTGCAAAACCGAGCAAATACCCATAGACTCCCATGGACAACTGTTCGGGGAGTGAATTTGTCCAGGGAGTGAATTTTTTCTAACTCACCCGTTTAGAAGTAATTTCAGTGTCGAAGTTCGGCATATTTAGGGGCATATCCTTTTGATTGACAGGTACCAATCTCCCACTTCATGTAAGAAGAACGTAAAACAACCGCTGTTTTTAGCCGGTTAACAACATGAGCTTTAGCCTGCTTACCTCCGTTAGCTGGTTTGCTCCTGTTATCTCCGGGTTAGCTCGGTTAGCTTTTAGCTACAGAAAGCACAGAGTTTGCTCGATGTCAATCATCCACCATGACGCTCACAGCTCCCCTCTCGGCTCTACCTTTTTGCCCATATTTATATTTTCCGGGTGAGATGATGCGCATGCCACTGCCAAGATGGGGATGATAGGAACAGCCCATCGAGCTTCAATTCAGCTCTTCAGAAACCTATGGGTGATGTCACGGAGTGTCCATCCATCTCGATATACAGTCTATGAGTCAACCCCACTTCTGTGAAATCGAACTGTCCACTTAGAAAGCAACACTGATTAACAATTGATGGACATTTCACATGCTGTTGTGCAAATGGAATAGACAACAGGTGGAAATTAAAGGCAATTGGCAAGACATACCCAATAAAGGAGTGGTTCTGCAGGTAGTGACCACAGACCACTTTTCAGCTCCAACGCTTTCTGGCTGATGTTTTGCTCACTTTTGAATGCTGGCAGTGCTTTCACTCTTGTGGTAGCATGAGACGGAGTCTACAACCCACACAAGTGACTCAGGTAGTGCAGCTCCTCCAGGATGGCACATCAATGCAAGCTGTGACAAGAAGGTTTGGTGTGTCTGTCATCGTAGTGTCCAGAGCATGGAGGCGCTACCAGGAGACAGGCCAGTACATCCTTTTACAATGACACAATTGTACTTTGACTTTTGCAGTTTAGTTTCTCAGTCCCGGATGTTGCAGTGTGATTTTGACTTCATGATGATGGAATGTGGCCCCCAGTGTATCATCAGAGTTTTAAGGTCAGAAACATATATGAGCTTTATTGCTTGAATTGCAAATTTCAAGTAAACAAATCAAAAGTAGTAATGGGGACTTGATTTTCAAGGATGGTAAAGCCAAACAAAAGTAGAAACGTGAAACACTCTTTTCCTGCTCTTGTAGTATTTACATCATTATTCCTACACAACTTCAACTCAATGTAATTAAAACTTAGACACATTCTGGTTTTACCAATATTGTTTTTCTGGGAAATGGAGAAAAAAAATGAAACAACTTTAAAAAGCACACAGACATAAAAACACACACCTGAACTTAGCCGTGGCTCCATCCTGTTCCCTGTATTATTGAACCTGTTACAGCCCTCTTGGCGCTACTTTAATTAAACCCTATTAGCTAGTCAGGGTTCCCTGTACACTAATACTGTTACTCTGATGCAATTTGGTCTCTGCTTTTAGCTTTAAATGTGTGTGGCTACCTTAATCAAAATTGTCAGTTAAAATGAAACTACAGCTCGAGTAATTAAATCTAATTGGATCTTGTCACTTCTTATGTCGGTGGTGTTTTGATCCTTGTTGAGTGTTTGCTGCCTGCACTTCATACAGGGATTTATTACAGTCTGTGTCCTCAACCTTGCCAAAACCAAGCACATTAGACCTGGCCAAAAGCTGAAAGTGCTTTGAACCCTGAACATCAGATAAGTGGAGAGAAACTACTCTAATTTAGTATTAGTTCTTTAGTATTTCTAAATAATATCTGAAAATGCTTGCATCTCATCCTGCGTTGAACTTCACTGTTGAGCAGGTGAAAACAGGTTAAAGTAAATCTGCTATCAAACACCTCAACACGAGGGGGAAAACAGGGTTCAGATGTTTCATGTTAACAGAAGTATTTTTGCCGGTGGGGAATTAGAAGATGCGAGTATGTTTTGCCAGCTAAAGTTCTGTGTTTTACACTTTGTCTCTGTGTGGGTGGTTAAAACACACGTATGTTAAGTAAGTTTGCATTGAACAATCTCACACCTCTCAAAGACAACTTCTATGGACAGCTGTTAATGTTTATAATGTCTTTTATGCTAATGCTGGTGCCAAAAACAACTGCTTCCCTCTTTTTGCAAAAAAATCCCATAACTTTTGGTTGGTATATTTTCAGAAACACTGTTCAACTTGAGTGTTTTCTCACAAAACTCAATGATTTGATGCATCATGACGGATATAATGGCTCCTGTCGTATGCATACGTTGGGCTTAAAGAAGCAATAGCATACAGAGAGCCAAAGGTGGAATAGCTTTCCTCGAATGTTAGTTTCTCGGCCAGGTATTCGTGTTGCCAGAGGAATGAAAAATCTAAATGGAGTGGTCAGGATGGGCTTGGCAGCACTGGAATGACCTCTGAACCTACACACTTTGAAGAATATGGAGGAATTGAACATGCAGCTATTCTACCTGAGGCAGGAGCGGCAAATCTTTATTCACTAAGAGCTGCTTGCTGCTAAAGCACATTCCCTTTCAATCCATTAGAGCTCACCGTCCCCTTCCCCTTCATCACACAGTGCAGCCCTTAATTTGACAATGACAAAGAGCCACTTGCAGATTTTAAATTTCATAATTTTAATCTGTCAAGTCTGACATTTAATTAGTGGCTTCCTAACCTGTGTCTGCCTCGCTCTCTGAAGGGCACCGTTTGTTCTGAGAGTGCTGCGCAATCTCTCAGCAGAGGAAAAGAGCGAGTGGATTAATATATATGTACATTACCAGCTGCTGCAAAGACAATACACAGCGAGGGAGGCCATTAGGGCTTAATTCAGACAGATGAGGTTAATAATATTTGGGAAGTGTTGCTCTATTAAGCAGCACACTGATTAAGACCTGAGTGGGATCCCCCCCTTCATGAGGCACTGATTGGGAGCCGGTCTGTCTTTTGTTCTCTTGCTTCCGTAAAACGGGGAGAGGGAAAGAGTCGCAGAGGAATTAAAGAATGGGGACAATGTTGGCTGGCTATGTGCTCCAGATGACAATGAGGATGGGCTTAATGAGAATCTTTACAGACCTGGATGGAGGTTTATAGAAGTCTAACACCCACTGATAACTTCATTACAACCACCAAGGAAACAGATGGAGACAGCTTTGGAAATCTTTCAGGTCTCCCCCGTAAAAGGAAGAGCTCCACCATTGCTTTTATTTCACACCTCTTCTTTTGTTTAAACTCACTGTAGATAATATTACCAGACTGACCTCATTAATTTATTTCCATCATTGTGTAGCTTGAAGTGTAAGAGATTGAGCCCCTTGCTGAAACTTGAAATTCTTTCCACCAAAAAGTAGGTTGTGTGAGTTTCAAAGACAGCTCTGGTGGAGCTGCTATTGATTTCAAAATCAATAGAAAGTGAAAGCAGATGGGCTAGAAATGGTTGGGAAATGGTGAGAAGCAGGGAAAATGTCAGGTGCTCCAGGTGTGAGTGTAGCTTTTTTTTTTTTTAAATTGTCAGTGTCTAATTTTCATATTCAGAAACAATCTGACCTTTTATTTGGAATATTTACGCTTTTCTGATGACTCAATCTATTCTCCATTCATTTTTTATTTTTGTGAACAATTATTTCTTTCTATCTTTTCATAGGCTGTTAGATATTGCTCAAATAGACGACAAGGCAGATCGATAAAATCTGATTCAATTTGAAGCCGGAGTTGCTTTTTCCAAGTCTTCAAATTCCTGTCCAGTGTCTGCTGTGCTTTTTACTGAAACGTCTCTGGCAACAGGCCCCTGCGCATCAAGACTCAGCCTGGAGGAGACATAGTGAGTGTGTATATGGAGATAGTAAGCCGAGTGAGGACGTTTTCCTGGGGCCCACTAGTGGTTGCTCCTTGCCTCCTCAGCTGATTTGACTCAGGGACAAAGCAGATGACATCCAAGTGGAGAAAAGAAAGATAAAAGACTTGCAGATTTCTAAATGCATCTCACTCTAATTCTCAGTGTGGACATGGACAGGACCCACAGCATGAAAATGGAAGATAAAGAGACAGAAATCCACCTGTGTAACATCTATTGATGGTGTGTGAGTAGTGTACACGTCTGACTGCATGCTACTAGATGCACATGAACTTGTGCCTGATAAGGTTACCATGCTATCCCCTGTCTGAAGGCATCCAAATTTCATCTTTCCTTTGTGATTTCAGTCAGGATAAGCTTCCACTGTGAAACTTTGTGGGTGTGTGTATGAAACTATGGATGCGTGTCTGTTTGTGTTTCACTTGATCGCTGCTCTCCCTTGACACTGCTCATACAGAGAATTAGAGAGCTGGTGAGATAATCACATGAATAAAATGCAGCCGGTAGCTCATTACAAGCCCTATTATTCATTAATTAACATTATTAAAACGTCTAATAGACCCCAGCACTCCTCCCAAGCCCCCCTGCCTCTTTTCAACTAGGTCCCTGCTCCTCGGTCCCTCCCGTTTCTCAACATGAAAAGAATAGCACATCAAACGAGGCCTGGTTTCAATGTGTTGGGGATTTGCAGGTGTAGAATCACACTGGCAGGGGATCTGCTTGTCGGTCGCACCACGCTCCATACTCTCCCACTTCGGCCCCTCCGTGACACACGCCGCTCGCCCGTGCCATAACAAACTCCTCATTAGGAGTGGGGAGAAAAACCGGGCTAATTAGGTCCCCATTTCAAAACTTTCTTTCCCCCCCACCCCCTCATCCTCTCCTCCTCCATGTCCCTTCATCACAGGGAAAAAGACTGCTGACATTTATGGAAGGAAGTTTAATCAACTGTTTTTGCAAGGGACATAAGGGGGGAAGTTTATGTCTGTGATATGTGCACACAAAGGAAATAGATTTCTTTTGTGCACAGAAGAATCTGAGCAACACATCTTGTCAAGATCTTGTAATACATGAAAAGTCTGTTGCAAATGTGTCTGCGGTTTATAAACTTATCTGCAACTTAACTGGAGAATTTGGCTTATTTTATTCTTCCATCTTCTCGCTTTGCAGTTCATGCATTAAAATACACAAATTCTTCAATGGGATGCACAAATGTGGCTGATTAATTTGGTTATGCTGAGAAGGCCAATATTCAACTGAGAGAATAATATCTATCAAAAGTTTTTAATTGTTTTCAGCGAGAACTGGATGTATTAAACATGCATAATATATGTGGAAGATCTGTAAAATTTCTGTCCTCAAAATATAATGATTATCATGCATATTCAAATGTCCAAACAATACACCTTAGTTAAACATTAATACCATAATCTAGATACAATCAGTTTAATGCGTGCAGGAAAAAAAGCATTATTCCTCATTTTGTTCTCATTATTTTCAAATAAACAGGACACTATGAGTGGAGAACAGGGAATGAAGAGACAAATGATGAATATGCAGACACTCTCAGAGATATTAGTGGGGTTTAAAGTACGTTCTCTGATTACTTTTCTTGTTTTAAATACTTGATGTTCTAGTTGTACTGTGACCTTAAACAAGATTTTATTGGAACACAATATCCATACCATTAAGGGAGTCTTTTATCATGCCAAGAGGGACATCGGCTCCTTGTATCCTTTAGTGGAGTCTGCACATTAAATTACATTAATATTTCTATTTGTGGCACCATATTCATATGTAACACAATACAACCCATGCATATTGTATAACACTAAAAACTATTTTTTTTCTTTCTTGGGATATTTAATATCACAAAACATTTTTCAAAGAGAAATATTTTCTGAAAGACAGTCACAGACGTGTAGATAGATATCTGGGAGCAGAAAAGAGGTTTGGGCATTTATCAGAAAATTATTTTCTTTAACAAAGCAGTTTTAACATTTTTGGCTACATTAGCATGGCAGCAGCTTCACACTTCTAATCTCGCTTGCTTTCTTCTCACTCCCTTCCCCTCACACTGGCTGTGTGACGCTTCTTGACAAGTAAATCACAAAAGAGGTGGCATTCCCCTCATGTGGCTGAAGCGCCTGCATCCTTCATTCAGCCCTCCTCTCTTTCCTTTTCTTCTGCTTCTTCCTCTCTTCTCCTGATTAAATCTGCTTCTCCCTGTAGGATTATTAGGATTCTAATTCAATCTGAATTTCAGGAACTTGTTTGCTTGGTTACCTGTCACGGCGTATCAGCTTGTCATATTAGTGGTGATCGTTGGCTCTACCTAATCTGCTTTAAACAATTTCATTGGGTGCTGGTCTATAAATCATTCCGTAATGGGATTGACACGCGTGGGTTTAGGTAGGTAAACAAATCAGCTTTGTTTTATGTTAGGCAGCAATGAACTTGGCTTTATCAACTTCCCATCGATTCACACACACCACAAGGTCAAAATCTCTCCGACTGCTCATCAGTGGGAGTAGGGGTCAGCACTCAGCAATTAGAATATGTTTCAAATAGAAGCAGAGGATCCCATCACATCCTGCTAGCACTGTGCCTTTCTCCAAAGCGTTAATTCATTTCTTATCAAAGTGACGGCATTTCAAAGTACAGCTTTGCAGTTTCGAAGGGGAAGTACTCTTTATGGGAATTTGAAAGAGAAAATAAAATGAGTTCGTAGTTTATTGACGGGAAGTCCCAGCAGCTGCTTAAAAACTCATTAACTTTCAAAACTAATTCAAACGTGTTGATTAACATCTGAGGAATTGGGGTTTTTTTTCTGCAGATGGATTCATGTTTTTAGGAGCCAGGATTTTTGGATTTGCTGTCATACTGAAGAAAAAAGTCCTTGCATTGACCTGTTTAGGAGCGACTGTTCCAATGTAGCTTTGATTATGCACACTGCAACCTTTGCTTGTGGTATTTTGCAAGCAGTTCAGAACTACATGAAGTTTAATACTTCGATTTAAAGAGCACCATGGTGCAATATTCTCTCCAGCCAGATTTATACAGCAATGTACTGCAGCAAATATGTAAACCCCCAGAAATACTAATAGAAAAAGCAGCTTTTTCTTGATGAGCACTTTTAGGTAACAGATTATGGTGACTGTAACTCTCATTAACCAATTAAATTTAATGTATTTGTTCACAAGGAACTATGCAAATCAGTGGACATACAACTGACATTTTTGCTAGAATGAGGCAGTTCATATTTCTCATATGCAGAACTGCAAATAAAGGACATTTCAGTTAAAACAGTGTACAAAAATAAGGACAGTCAAGCACAAAGATGATTCACAAGATCTAACTCTTAGGACATGAGAGATACTTGAGAGATTAATCACTGTTGTTTACAAGGCTGATTCCTCTTTAGCCAATATTTAAATTCTTTTTAAAATATTAGTGAGAAATTCTAAAGTTTCATTAACCTTTGGGCCATGAGGAGACCAGTCGCTGTACCTTGGGAAAAGGAATGTTGTCCTATATTGTCTGATGTAGCAGTGATGGGTCTTTGATTATGCAGCTAACCTTTGTATTTGGTGAATGGTCTGGACTGCAGGCAGGTTGGTCCAGCACCCAGACTCTTTTATGATGAATCCATACTGTCGCAAGAGATCCAGCGAGGATCTCTTGCTTTATTATTGTCACAGTAGGATTTAAACTGAGCAACAATTAAAAGTCTGGTAGTCTTTCTCTTCATCAATCTAGAGTCAAAGCATCGAGGTCTGACTGACCACAGAACAATTCTCCACTTTGCTTCAGCTCATTTCCAGAGTTTTCAGCCAGACAAGGTGGAAGCATTTTTTATTTCATATTTTAGTCTTATCTTACATTCAACATTATGCATGTTTTTTAGTTATGTCTTAAAAATTCAGTTTTTATTTATTTTTAAATTTAGTTTAATGTTGTGTCCCAACTTTTATTCTTTCTTCAGAAGATCATATAGCAATTGCATACGACTCTGGTCTGTTTGGCTACTGCTGGACGGGGAGACTGGTGTTTACTTCTAAGATTTATGGAAGTATAATTGTCTGTATACATTTTAACACAGAAAACTTCCCATCACTACCATTTAAAGAATAACTAATATACCAAATGTTTTTAAGGACAAATGGAGCACCCAGAAAAAAGCTCCATCAGGCTTCAGGGCCTCGGAGTGAGAGCAGGTCCACATTAACCATCTGGTTTCAACCCACAGCTTTCTTGCTTTAAAGTGACATTACTTGTCACTGACTCTTCCATGCTTGATTAAACTAATTCTAATATAAAATGCCTAACAGAAAGGCCTGACTGATTAGCAAAGAAGTTAGAGGATAAAAAAAGAACAGGCGAGCCCCGCAGAACAGTAACCGAGTAGAACATCACTTTTTACAGTGTACAATGGATTCAACTTCATATGCACAAAGATGAATCAGCATCAAGCAGAGTCACTCAAACAATAAGATCTACAACATTCAGGAAACAGTGCGTTTGTATGAATCCGTTGCTGTTGTATTCTCTTTGTTTCCTCAGGAGCGTGGTAGATCCAAAACAACAGCACATTTTGGCAACTGGTGCCATTTTGGCAGAAAATACGCTGTGAGGAGCCTGCAGGAATTGGAGAGCAAAGCCTTTTGATGAATGCTTAAATTTCTCTGTGAAAAAAACAAAGACAATTATTGATCTAAGACAGAGTCAAGAAATTAGCTAAAAACATGCAAATTAAGCAAATTCTGATTTTATTTTTTTGGACTTCTCTGTCTGAAGCAGACAGACTACAAGGGGGAAAGAATGCAGAAAGGCAGCGAGCTGACCTGTTCAGCAGCATGTCATGAGATCTTTTCACACCAATACATCTCCCTAATGCAGGCAATTTCCTGCAGCTTTTCACCCTAAGAGGGGGATTTGACCTCTGTGGCCAACACTTAAAGCAAATTCTAATGTTAGCCAATAAGGAGGGATTAAGCCAGCCAGAAAATCTAAGTGACAACGTGAAGTGCTTTTTTTTGCAATCAACCACCATAAACACAAGCACTTATGCATATGTGGTGGAATGTTACAAAGCAGATTATAAATTATCTAAAAACATACTTTTAAATTCACATAGAAGTTCAGATACACTTCATTTTTGACTTGATGTTTCTTAGCAGGATGGAGTTAGAGGATCAAGTTGGCTGAGACCCTGTTGTATGAGGAGCATGTTTAAAAACTCACACAACATGACAATGTAGTCTGCCAGGTTAGAAACTGGAGGAGCTTGGATGAATTTCTATCTGCCAAAGTGGTTGACAAGCCATCTGGAGTAAACATAAACATGTCAACATATGTGTGCTGATGTTTTTTGGGTGAGCCTTTTGTGTTTTGATATTTGTGTGCAACGTTTCAGAAGGAAATTCTCCCCACTTGTAAACCCTCCAAATCATAGCTGGCATTTTGAGGATAATCTTTTCAATTACCTACGTCTTTCTTTCTGAGTGTGATAGCCTTCTGATTTCCTTGCATCCAAGAGCTGCTGTTGACAATGAGAGGTAAACAAGAAGGGGGAGACAACTCACCAAATCCTCCAGAGGCCTGGAGGGGAAGCCACACAGCCCAAACTCCTTTAACTCCTCAGCTGCGAAACAGCAGCTGCCTTTAAGGCTGTGCTCAGGAGAGACTGACAGCAATTACTGCTTTCTCTTTCCCTCGCTTTCCACTTCCCTCTCAGCAAGCAGAGAGCCACACGATGGGAAACCACGAGAAAGGAATAACCCCCCCCTCTGACTCTCTCTCAGAAAGAGACATTTACCTCCACCTCTTGGTGAGGCAAAGATTGTTTACTTTGAGTGATGTGCCATTATGACAGTTCAACGAATCAATGTTACATAGGTTTGTGGAAAACGCAGGAATTTTAAAGTAATTCCATGTAAATTATTAATCCTTTCAGGGGGTGGTTGCAACACAGAAGCATGCAGCGCTTCTCTTACACACTCCAATCTGACAGTTGCACTGCTGAGCCAAAACGTTTGACAGCCTGCACTACTTTAGATTTGTTAAGAAGACACTAGGACTGAGTCTGATTCAAGAGCTGATCTGAGGTTAGACAGTAATGGCTGCTTGGTTGGACTGCATGCTACTAAAGTGCTGAAAAGTTTCTTTTTTTTTTCTTTTACCTACTGAATTTTTAATTTCTCAGTATGCAGCTTGCACACGGCACCGGATCATTTCCCCGTGTATCATATTTAAAGCTTCTTTACAATCTCAGAGATGATCATGAAGCACTTTTATTAGTTGGAAGACATTGAGACTCTGTGAAAGATTATATAATTTTAAAATATAAGAATGAGTCACTGACAGCTCGTAACCATTTTAAAACTAGAAATAAATCCAGGGTAACTACTAAGGTAAATTTACCTCCATTTTCCTCCACTTTCCTCCTTCATCGAGGCCTCAGCTTCTTCCTCTGCTGTTGGTGGTCAGTGCAAAGATCAGGAGGTGAAGAAGAATCAGAGTGGTACACATATTACTCTCTGTCTCACTTCATTATTGTCTCTTGAGGGATGACAGGACCTGTCTGTGCTAACATGGGTGGAAAGTGACTCTAATTGTCATCTCCACAGACAAGGTTCTGCAGTCATCCTGGAGGCACAGGAGAAATATACTTAGCTACTTCATCATATAGACAGATCCCAACCATAAAGGCACCCTACTGATATAGACTTTTATGCAAAGATAAACTTTTTGATTCTGCAGGTCACGTCACTCTCTGCTTAGCATGCATACATAATGAAAATAAAACCTTTTAAATCCTGGCTGAGACACAAGCATCTGACAGGTGGGGTTTGGGAGTTCAAGCGAATGTATTTATTCCCTGCCTCATCTCCTGGACCTGCATGGGTTATAGATGACTGTGTTAGCTAGGAGTGAGATTTCTTTTAACCAAATGTTGAGTCCCTTTTGGTATTTGTTTATGGCTGATGTTGTGTCGTCTCAAGCGTAGCTCACACAACCAACTCCTCTTGGAAGCTACAAGAGTACAACTAATTACAAAGAAGAGAAACACATTTGAAGCAAATCTTATGACATCATTCTAACATAAAACATACAAGTGATTCGTGGTTACTGGGAACAACATGATAATTTAGCATGTTAGATTGGAAATAGCGGAAAAAAAATCAATACAGTCAAGTAAAGCTAAAATATAGTAGTATGGTGACCCTGAAAATGAAACACTAAACAACACACAACTAAATATAAAGGCAAAAAAATGAAAACACACAATAATAAAATTTTACAAAAAAAAAAATATTTCAGGCAAAAACTGCTGTCCAGAAGACAAAAAAAATAAAAAAATAAAACAGAAAACTTAATAAAACCAAAATGCATCACATGACACAACAAACATAACAACAATAAATCAGAAAACACATTACTAACAACACAGTCAGAAAACTCCAACACACACAGGACAATATACGTAAAGAAAGATGTATTATTACGCAACATTAAGTTATTAACAAACTGTGCATTTAGAAAGGAAACACTTTAGTGCAGGGGTGTCCAAAGTCGTTTCTTCTGCAGGTTTTCTACGTATTCTTCCTTCAACACACCCGACTAAAATGAAATGGATCCAACAGTCTATGAATTCAACCCAATGACTCAGTTTGAGTCATGTGTGTTTGAACAAGGGGTTTGTTGGAAACCTGCAGGATTGTGGCGCTTGAGGACCAGAGCTGGACACACCTGCTTTGGTGTATGTGATGTTGACAATTCTGTCCTATTGATACCCCAACAGCAGCATAAAGAGAACTACGTCTCATTTTAGTTTTCCTGAATTAAAACAGAAGTCACAATTAAGTTCATCAATTAGGAGAGAGAAACAATTTAAACGGGGCTCCCAAATGCTCCCACTTACAAACATGGGTCTTTAGGGGATTTTAGATCAAGACCAGCATATATCACATTAACAAATTATAAAAAATTCCAAGTAAATATTCCATCCATCCATCCCTCCCTCCCTCCATCCATCCATCCATCCATCCCCTAAGGAGAAATTGTAATGTTGTAGTACTTTTTTCTCCTTAATTTAATGAAGAATAATTTACAATAAACTCTTGTTCCATCAGGTGATGCCTGCTGGTAGAAATGGCCTCTTGCACCTTTCTCTGGACACCAATTTAGAAAACACCATGGTTTTATGTCAACACAAGACATCACGTTAAAACTCAGTACCTGGTTAGAGTTAGAAGATCAGACTGCTGTTGTTTGATAGCAATCGTTGTTATGCTTGAAATACATGCAACATTCAGCTTCGTGGATTTTCCCTTTCACATATAAATGATTCTCATGACCGCTTGGAGTGTGTATTCTTTCTATAAATTTGGAGAGAATGATCGTTTTTGTTAGTTGTTTTGACTAATTTTGTAAAGATTTGCACCATCAGACAGAAGACACTGGGACCTATTTAACGTAAGTTTGATGAATTTTGAATGTCAACTTTAAAAGTTTAAATGTTTGATTTTTTTTTAAATTCTACAGACAACAAACAAAAAACCAAACAAAATGCAAAACAAAACAAAAAACAAACAAACAAAACAGTCAATTTACTTTATTCAGAAAGGACAAACTGTGTTCCAGACTTTTGTGGACAGATGTTGCTTTTATCAAACAACACTCCATGAAAATGTAGCATGATCTCTTTGTTTCAGATTGTTTTACCAGCTTTTTTCCCTCCATGTTTCACCCTTTACAACACATTTCAGCTGTTGCCCCCCCCTCCTCCGAAAAGGTGAAATGACTCCGCTTTTGTATGAATCACAGTCAGCCTTTGAATGCAGCCTGTGAATGCCTGTGGGCCTATAAATGTGCTCAGGGAGGGAAAGAGAAAGTTAAGCTGTCCTATTGAATTGATTGAACATTCGTGAAACTAAAGTGTGCCCTCCCTCCCTCCTTCTCACATGTTAAAATGACTTCCAGACATCTCCAACGCCCTGAATGGAACACAGCCGTGAGGATCCCTACCTTACAGTCAGGTGCTGAGCAGTTGCCCCGCAGGCACAATTCAATTGTTAAATCTCATATGAATAGAGCAGCAGGGTTCATTTTACAGCGTACAGCCTTGCACATGCACGTTTTTGGCTTTATTGGTGTAATTGCACAATTATTTTACACAGTTTCTCATTTTGGAATTATGCTCTGCCTGGCTGCTCATAGTTTATAAAATCAGACATGAAACAGGAGAAAAAATGTCTTTGTAAGAAAAAGAAAAGTCTTAGTTTATTTACTTATTTATTTATTCGCTACATAAACTCATCAGTATTTTAGCAGACATTTGAAACAGTTAAAGGCATGCACTCATTCGCTGGAATGTGCCCTCTCTTCATTGCACTTTCTTTATTTAATCAAAATGCTTTATGACTTTTTGCCTGACAATTTACTTAAACCGAATGGATTCAGAGGGATTCTCATTTTATGTCAGTGTCTGTATATCTTCAGTCCTAAAGATGGGAATATTGAAATCAATTTTCTCTGTATTTGGGTGACACTCAAACAATTTCTGGTAAGAGAACTAATCAAAATGGATGAGGTACAATCAATAAAAAGTGAAATAAGCTGGACGAAAAGATGAGAATGATGAATCATACTACTCCTACTTTCTGCAGTAATCGAGGGATCACGTGTGACTGCTTCTTCATTCCAGGACGTGCGTGTGTTGTGTTAAATATGCACCGCAAAGATCCATGGAACATGCAGTGCACCAGCAGACCACTCTCTTATTCCATTAAGCCACGCATCATGTTCCACCCAAAGGTTGCAGTCCAAACCACAAAACAACAACAGCTCAGACAGCTGTGAGACGTAATCATTATTTGGCAGTAGTAGCGAAATCATGTCAAAGTGAAGCCCCCAACATCCTGCCTCCTCGTCACATTTGAATCATCTGCAATTAGTTTTGTTTTAATAACACTCACAATTAAAGGTCCTCCTGTTTGCATAATTCATGACACAGCAGCGCTGATGTCAGAAATCAAATGCAACAAATTAGAAATAACAAGTTTGAGACAGTGTGATTCAATTAAGATCCGGGGAAACATTGGGCCATGCATAATTGAAGGGCCGGCAAGGCAAGACTCATGTCAGGCCTGTCAGCCCTGCTGCAACTATTGGATTTGGCCTGTCACACACACTCAAATCAATCCTGTAAAAATTACAGGTTACATTGATTTCTTGTTTTTATTTGTGAGTGCTTCCGAGTGTGTACGTATGTGCTCGTGCAGGGTTGTGCAGACATTTGTGCGTTCTCTGCATATGTATGCAGTGTGTGCATATACAGTTACATACTCACTGACGTGTGTGGGTATGTCATGAAGGTGGATGTGCTGGCATGCGGATGTAAATCAGGTGTGGGAAACCTTCCAGCGGTGAAAGCTGAGGCCACATCTGGAGCTCGGTTAGCAGCTCTGGCTATTTAAATAGGGAGTAGAGGTAAGGTGGCACACGGTGCTAGTAAACCACATGCTCGTTACTAATTATGACTATTATTTTTACGGCGTGATCATCAGAAGTCGTTTTTGTGCTTGACTCAGGCAGCTCTTGCCAGGAGCCTTGAGTGGGATTGTCGTAACATTTTTTTTTTTTTTTTTTTTTCACAAATATGTTTATTGAATTTTGTATTTAGAGAGAAGAAGAAAAAAAAATAAAAAATAAAAATCACAGTAACAATAGTAAAACAAAAAACTCATACAACAACAAAAGACAATATCAAATAAAACAAAACATAAGAAGAAACCCACCCACCCACCCATCCCAGAACTCAGCATTCACTCAGTTTGCAAAAACTTTTTTCTACAAATCAAAGTTTTTCACAAGGCGTAAAAAGGGAAGCCAAATGTCTTCGAAGTCCTCCTGTTTGTTTCTGGCCACATAAGTCAGTTTCTCCAAAGCCAAGTTGCTGGACATCAGATTGATCCACTGGTTCACTCCAGGTTTCTCAGTGTCCTTCCATTTTAAAGCAATGACTAATTTTGCTTGTAACAAGCAAAAATTTACAAGTTTTCTTTTGTTTGCAGTACATTTAAAACCAGTGGGGAAAATATGCAAAATACACAATTTACTGTCAATAGGCATTCTACATTCAATAAGGTCTGAAATTATTGTTATGATTTCCTTCCAAAAAATATTAATTTTTTCACATTGCCACATACTATGATATAGTGTTCCTTTGGCTTTACCACATTTGACACAGTCATCAGGAATATTGGGGTTAAAATGATGAAGTTTTACTGGTGTAATGTAAGTTCTGAATGACCATTTATACTGCAATAATCGGAATCTTGTACTAACGGTCTGCCTTTGTGCAAGTAAACAAGAATTATTCCAATCCTCAACTGAAATATCTGTTTCCATATCAGCTCTCCAGGCTTGTAAATATGAAAGAGAACTTTCTTTTGAGGCTGCAAGAAGAATATTGTAAAATTTAGAAAGCAGACCTCTGTTTTTAAAATGGTTAACTGCAATGTTCTCTATGGAGGTCAAAGGGGGTTCTGCAGTTGACTTCAATAGATTGGTAATGAAACTTCTGACCTGGAGGTATTTAAAGAAATGTTTCTTGGGTAGATTGTAGTTGTTTGACAACTGCTCAAAAGACATTAGCACACCGTCACTGTACAAGTCCCCGACCCTATGCAGACCTTTATTCATCCACATTTTAAAGCCCATGTCAGCACGTGCAGGTTTAAATGCGTTATTGCCCCATATAGGTGAGAGAGCCGAGAGCCTAGACTCCTCATTCAAAGCCGCATGGGCCTGGTGCCAGATGGAGATGGTGTTTCTGACAAATGGATTTTTTGTGTTTTTAAGCAATTGTTTGAGTTCAGCTGAGTAAATATATGATTTTAAACACAGTTCCAATGTGTAATTTTCAATATGAATCCAACATGGAATATCAATAGGAGAAAAATAGGAAGTAGCAGCACATAGTTGAGCCGCCCAGTAGTATAGCTTCATGTTGGGTAGTCTAAGCCCTCCTCGGTCGTAAGGTAAATACAGAAGTGAAAGGCGGAGCCTGGGGCGTTTGTTATTCCATATAAATGTGGCAAAGCTTTTATTTAAAGATGAAAAAAGGGATGCTGGGATATGCAAAGGTATGGACTGAAAAAGATAGAGGAACTTTGGGAGTATTGACATTTTAATTATATTAATACGACCTATCATGGAGATTGGCATCCCTCCCCATCTTTCCAGTGAGTCCGTGACTTTACTTACTAATGGGTCATAATTGAGGGGAACAATTTTCTTTATGTCAGGATTAACCTGGATTCCTAAGTAGGTGAAACCTTCATACGTGCAGGTAAACTGTGTTTGGATGGGAGGGTTATTTTTGCTTAGAAATAACAAGGAGCTTTTCTTCTGGTTGACTTTATAGCCAGAGAAGAGTCCAAAACTTTGCAGAATATTATCCACTGCATTAACAGATTTCTCTAAATTGGTCAGAAATAAAACAATATCGTCTGCAAAAAGTAACAATCGATGTTCTGTTTCTCCAATTTTAATTCCAGTCACTTCAGGGGAGTTACGTATAGCCATAGCGAGTGGTTCTATGGCAAAAAGAAAAAGCAGGGGACTCAGGGGGCAGCCCTGACGGGTGGATCTACAGAGTTTTATGGGCGTTGATGTCTGGCTATTTGTTACGATTTTTGCAGTCGGCTCTGTGTATAATAATTGAATCCATCTCAAGTAATTTTCCCCCAAGCCAAATCTCTTGAGAGTTTCAAAAAGGTATCTCCACTCCACACAGTCGAACGCCTTTTCGGCGTCTAATGACAGAAAGGCGTGGTCAACGGCAGATTGCTTTTCGTATAATATATTCAAAAGTCGTCTAATATTATGAAAACCTTGGCGTCCAAGAACAAATCCGTTTTGATCATTGGAGATTATTTTTGGTAAATGTGATTCAATCCTTCTAGCCAAGGCCTTACACAATATTTTGGTGTCACAGGACATGAGTGATATGGGGCGATATGAACCCATTTCTGTTGGATTTTTGTCCGGTTTTAGAAGAACAGAAATGGCTGCCATTCGCAAAGACGGTGGTAGGATGCCTCTCTCATAGGACTCATTAAACATTTCAAGCAGGTGGGGTAATAATTTATCTGAGAATTTTTTATAAATTTCTATTGGTAAGCCGTCAGGGCCGGGGGCTTTGCCACTGTTCATATGGGAAAGTGCCTCTTTAAGTTCCTCAATACTTAGTTTTTTATCAAGTTTATTTTTGGTCTCCTCAGATAGGACTGGGAATCGGAGTTGATCCAGGAATTGCGTCTGTGCAGTATCGCTTTCGGGATATTGGGATTTGTATAAGTTTTCATAGTATTTTGCAAAAGCATTGTTAATTTCTATTGGGTCTACAACATTTTCTCTGCTGTCAAGTGTAACTGAATTTATGGCTCTATTTGTTTGTATTGTTTTGAGTCTCCAGGCCAGGAGTTTTCCCGCCTTCTCGCCCTGATCATAGTATGATTGTTTCAGCCATAACAGATTAGTAGCAATTTTGTCGGTGCTGAGTTCATTATATTCTGCCTTTAATAAGAGGAGTTTTTTATATTTTTCTGTATCATCACTGTGATATAACTGGTCCTGTAAATATTTTATTTGTTTGTCAATGTCCTTTATTTTATTTAAGTGCAATTTAGATTTGCTTCTGGTATAACTTATTATTTCTCCTCTTAAATAGGCCTTAAAAGCCTCCCATTTTATTGATGCGCTGGTTTGGTTTGTATTGAAAGAAAAATAATCTGTTATTTTCCCTCCAATAAATTCTGCAAATTCAATAGATTTCAACCATTTTGCTTGGAATCTAAATGAGGGTGGGTTTGAGAAGCAATTTGGAAGTTTAATGGATAAATTAATCGGGGCATGGTCAGAAAGAAGTATAGATTCATAAGAACAGTCCTGAACCATAGATGTTAAGCTGGAGGAGATCAAAAAGAAATCTATGCGCGAGTATGTTTTGTAGGTGCTGGAAAAGCATGAAAAGTCTGCCTTATCAGGGTGGAGTTGTCTCCAGATCTCCACCAAGTTAAGGTCTTTCATAAATTTCCCAATAGATTTTCTAGTTTGCTGGTGGGAGGTATCAGAGCTATTAGATCTATCAACTGCAGGATTAATCACACAATTAAAATCACCCCCAATTATGTACTGCCCATTGTAAGAAGCCATAGTTAAGAAAAACTGTTGGTAAAAAACAGGGTCATCCCCATTAGGGGCATATAGACAGACCAAGTTAACTAAAGTAGAGATTATAGTGCCATTAAGTATAATAAATCTCCCAGATGGATCCAGGTATTTCTCTCTTAAAATAAAAGGGAGTGATTTGTGAATTAGTATCATGACCCCTCTAGAATGCGAAGTATAATTAGAGAAGAAGACTTGTCCAGGCCATCTCGACCTTATACGATTCAGATCTTTGTCAAGTAAGTGTGTTTCTTGTAAGAAGCACACTGTGGTTTTCATCTGTTTTATTCTGCCCAATACTTGTTTGATTTTAACAATTTTATTCAGGTCTCGCACATTCCAGGAGGACACTTTTATAATAAAGTTACCAGACATACCCTAACTTTTCTAACATATCATTATCACATTCAAAATTTGTAGAAACATCAAGAAGGAAATACCTTGAGTGAAGCTCCCAAAATAAAAAACCCGCACATTTCCCAAACGAAATGTGCCCATGAACCCATTCAATCTAAGAACTTGGGTTAAATAAAACGTTTCATCCACATTGTGGGTAACGTAAAACTGAGTGCACATAATACTCGCGTGCTCGCTCTAAACAGTATCTTAACCAAAACTAAAAAGTATATATATTGAAAATATCTCCAATGCTTTGACGAATGAAACCAAATATTTAAAGTTTTTTAACCTTAGTCAGTCACCTACTAATTTGTCCATCAGAACATCATGGCTTTTGCTCCCCAGTGAAGATCAGTGGATCTTGTGGATCTTGAGTAGTCCGTATTTCAGTCCTCCTCGTTTCCAGGATCTGGATGAGATCCCATTTTCTTAACGTAGTCGTCAGCCTCTTCATAAGACTTAAACACAGTGCGCCTGCCGTTGTGGGTGATGACCAGCTGGGCCGGGTATAGCATACCATAGCGGATGTTAAGAGAGCGAAGCTTGGCTTTCATTCCATTGTAGCGTCGCTGCATACGGCGGGTTTCAGGCGACAGGTCGGGAAAAATACTGAGCCGGTGACTATCGTAGAAAATCTCCTTCATTTTCCTGGCCGCGCTCATGGCCGCCTCTCGGTCCCGGTAGTTCAGGAACTTTATAATCACTACCCTTGGCGTTGTAACTCCAGGCTTAAGTGGCCCAATCCTATGCGCTCTTTCGATGACTGGTGGCGAGGCAAAACAGTTACCGAGCGCTCCTGGGAGCCACTTTTCCAGAAATCCACACATATCTCTTCCTTCGGTTTTCTCCGGTAGCCCCACCAGACGGAGGTTCGAGCGTCTGCTCCGGTCCTCGTAGTTAGTGATTTTATCACATAGGGACATCACTGTCTGCTCAAGTTGTTTAACTTTTCCTCGGAGAGAAGTGACATCATCCTCTGCTTGTGATAATCGCTCCTCCGCCTCATTAAGTCTTTGCGAATGTGCCTGTATATCCCCCTTGACACTTCTTATAGCTTCCAGTGTGTCCGCGGAATGTTTTTCCATGTCAGCTCGTAACGAGCAAATGGCTTGGAGGATTTCACTATTCGTTGTTGTCCCTTGAGTTTCAGCTCCACCAGAATGAAGTTGCGGTGGCTGTGCTGCGACGCTAGCATTAGCCGAGGCTACATTCGCTTCCTTGTCCGGTTGAGTTCTCGCCGTTTGTTGACTAGATTTTGAGCTTCTAGGTTTCATGATGTGCACGAGAAGATATGCACTGAAAATATGTTGCAATATGAAAGTTGGTCAAGAGTTTAGGATAAAGTTTAAAGGATTTTGCTGCGAGCTCTCACACGTGCGACCTCTTAGCAAGACGCCATAACCGGAAGTGTGATTGTCGTAACATTTACATATATTTATGTGTCTGAGTTTATAGACATCTGAAGAGACACAGTATCCTCTTATGATTCTATGCTTTTAAAAATGTATATAGTAGCAAAACAAAACGTGTCTGGTCCTGACAAGCTCAGCAAATGAACTAGGCCTATTTAAAATAAGCTAGAATCCAGTTAAGTCTCAGCTAGGTGCTCCATATCAACTTTATCTGATTAACTCATTATCATCATCATCATTAGGTGTAATCGTCTATATAAAAGCAGAATTTTTAGTAGTTTGCTGGACTGGAGTGATAAGGTGTGTTAACACAATGGAGGAAGGAAATGCTGACATGCATGTAATGCCTTGGACGTGAAGGAGGGCTGACTAACTTTTCCGCCTTTTATTGACTAAATATGTGCATTTTCTGTAGATGTGCATGGTTTAGGCTTTGAACAGACATCGGTGTGTCAGGGTGCTGATGATAAACATATACACTGACCAGATTCATGCAAAACGTTAACAAATTGTTGAGCGATAAAGGTGTATTTGTGCTTATGATAGCGCATGCCTCCCTATTGTTATACTTCTGCTTACAGTCAAACTCATCTTAAAACCCATTTTTATTCCTTGGCCTTTAACCCAAAGTAAGACAGTTTCCGGTCAGTGTGATATAGTTTTCTTTTTATTATTGGTTTTACCTTCTATTTATTCAGTTTGTTTTATTGTTTAATTCCATATTCCTTGTATGACATGTTGTTTTATTGTGTTATTTATTTCCATTTGAACTGTTTTATTCTGTTTTTATTTTGGCCGATTGTGTACAGCACTTTGTTTCAACTCTGGTTGTTTTAAAGGGTTTTATAAATAAAGTTGAGTTGAGTCAAGGAAGTTAATTAGGGTCACTTATTTAACATCAGGATACATTTAAATAAAATCAATAAAAACCAAAACCTTTTTTCCTTCTTTTTTGGCCTTATTGTACTCAGCATCAATTTTCTGTGTACATTTTGCAGAAAGAGAGCATGTGTGGGATATTAAACAAGCTCTGTTATGAAACACTTTGTTTTAATCATCAATTTTAACTAACTGTTGAGGGCAAAAGAAAACGGAAAACTTCTTTAAGAGTTTAGAAACACTCCCTAATGCTTATTTAATTAAACAAATGTAACCATATCTCATAAAGCGCTCTGACTTAATACGATTTTTTTCAAGCAAACCCACATTAATGCACACTGCTGCAAATGTGCAATCACATAATGCTGTCTGACAAGCAGAACCAGGGGCTGGTTACGATTGTCTGCATAATTGGTGATTTAAAACGTGTCCCTGATATCACTGTAGCTGTCTGAAAGAGGCAAAAAAACAGGACACTTCCTGTTCGGAGTGTTTTATGATTCAGATCTTATAGAATTGCTGCTGGTGTGGGAAGGAAACGTGTGTTAGTAAACTTCCAGATGCAACCACACGTTGCCTTCAGACTCAGTCATTTCTGACTGAAAAATTACGAATGACTGAGGACCAATCGCTCCCCGAAGCATCATCTCAATCTCTCCCATGACTGGCTAATTGCAGCCAGACACTCTAACCTCCCCGTGGCCTGTGTCCTGGCTATAACCCTCACACATCTTTTTTTCCCCTCAAATTCTACCTCTCACTTCTTTTTTCTTTAGATTTTTTTTTTTTATTAGACTTTTCTAAATTGACTCTCTCCTCTCCACTTTCTCTGCACACACCCCCCCTTATTCCTTCTAACAGGGCCCAGCTATGATGACATATGGGAAACTTTTTAAGGCTGATTGCTTCAATCTGACTCAGGGAAGTTATGTAGCTCCCATTTATTGCTGCTGTTGCGAACCAGTGAGCAGCTGTGACGTTAAGGCCTTCTCTTGAGTCTTCACTTTACATTGCTGCCTGTTTTCTGTCCAAACTCATCCATTAGATCGTGTTCAGACTCCTCCGATTGTTCTAACTGCCAAGACTGTGCTATGAATCAAAAGCCTCAGGAAGACAGACAGATCTCTGTGTAATTGCACAGTTCAAAACAATGCCATGACCACTTTAATGCAGAGAGGTTTGAGTTGATTTTCAAGAGAAACTGGAGGTTTGGAGATGGATTGGGAAAAAAAAGTGCTAAAAAAGGACAAAACTTTCCTGTGAAAGGCAATTTTACAATTCATTAATGCAGTTGGTTTGGGTTCAGGAAAAGGGGGAATTGGCCTGAGGAGCTGAGCGGAGAGGGTTATTAGAGCATTTAGCCATCTCCAGACACAGGAGAGAAATTAGCCTTGCGGTCTTTGTGTTATCTAATCTCGTTTGCATTTCCTTTCAGCATCATGAAAGAGAAATGTAATAGGGTCCTGATTGTGTTTGGTAAAATTCTCATTTAAGGCTGCTGTAGCAATGTGCCTCCGCAAATTATTCTGTTTTTTTTTCTGTTTGCTCCCCGTGTGGTGGTGTGTAGAATTTGTGTGGTGCTTTGAGATGATGAAAAACAGGAGCCTGAAGAAAACTTCCACAGTAACCCCCCCCCCCCCAAAAAAAGGTGAATTTATGCAACATCACCACTTCTTTGTCTGACATCTGAGCAGCTTGGTTCGTGTCTCTGAGTGATTGACTAGCAGAAGGAAAGCACAGGCCTGATGACAAAAGAGACGGGAAATGGACATGGAGTGGGTTTGACATGATGAGTGCCAATGCCCCCATTGATCAGTACCATTGACATCCCATCCAGAACTGGAAGGTGGATTTAGAGAAGAGAGGCAGCTGAAGGTTACAGCTCGCTGTCACAGGACTGTCCAATTATATTACACATGATAACGTCTGAGAATCTGCTCGCCTTCCTGTTATGATGGACAGATGACAATCATCTTTGCTCTGTTGTTTCTCTCAGCTTCCTCATGTCTCCGTGTTTGAGATTTTCTTCGCATTTCTATCTTAAAAACGGGGAAAACTAATGGTGATAAAAGTGTCAAGCTGCAGTACGACGTTGTTGGTATAAAATTTTCACAGACTTAATGATGATTAATTGTTGTATTTTGCTTTCCACCAATGCCAATTTACACTTTTTGGCTCTGGAATTGGACAAGCTTTCTGATTTATAGCTTGAGGTCAATCAGGGAAGGTGTTTGTGTTGGTAACCAATGGGCTCTTTGTATTTATGATGAGGGGAAAGGATGGAAAGGTGATTTAGGTAGACAGCAGGTCTGCTTCTTTTCAGCGGAAACCTCCGGCAGACAGGCCATTAACAGAGGTGACAAGGAAAAGCAGTGGCAATCGCTTTGATTCTGATTTACACCACTGCTGAAAAACCCAAACAAATTAGAGGAACAAAATAATACACAGCAAGAAATAAATCACATTAACGATGAGGCTTTGAACGACAGTCAGACATGAAAGTGAATGGTGGCGAGGGCATCTGGAAGAGAAGATGGCAGATTATGGGATGATATTAGGAGCTGTCTTCAGAGAAAGGCTGAGAACAATCAGGAAGCAGCAGTAACGAGGAGAAGGTCTTTGTTCTTCTCTCCACTCAGTAACTAACATGTTGTTATTCAAGTCAACAGCCACTAGAACCTCGTTAGTAGGCCAAGCAGCTTACTGCTCATTAGCAGACAAACCACTGAAAATTCATTGACAAGAAATGCAGCTCGTGGAGATTTTAGCAAGAATGTAAAAAAAAAAAAAAAATAGAAAACAGTGTCAAAAATCACTTTGCAGAAAGTGACACAGAACATGCAGGTTGGACAATTTCCATACCAGCAGCAACACTTCAGATATAAGGCACACAGCATCTAGCTTATAAAGCACATCCATCTAGCACAGGCCAATCTGACATATATCCTAAAACTGAAAAATAAGGGCTTTAAAAATAATAGTTATAATGATTTATAAAATGGCAAAGTAAGCACTATAAAATAGTTTAAAAATGGCAAATAATTAGACTTAGACTTAGACTTAGACAGACTTAGACAGACTTTATTCATCCACAAGGGAAATAATGTTGCAGTTGCTAGAAAAATTACACTGTATACAGGCTGATTTTTTACTATTTATGCGCTGATTTTCACGTTTTTACTCAAAAATAGATTCTGTACTCGTCAGATCAGTTTGATAAGGTGCATAAATAAGAATAACTGAATGTAGCTAAAGAACTTAACTTTCCATTTTTCCTTCTTTTTTTGTAAGAATCACAAATCTTTTTAATTCTGTCCCTTGGACGTCCAAAACAACTAAATGTAAAGCATCTAAAATACAGATATACAAAAGACAGCAATAACTAGATTATTTTTAGCTATAAAGATTTAAAGAAAAGTCCAGTGATCTAATAGCTTGAGACATTTTAACAAATGTTTTTGTTTTTGTGGTGGGTTTGCATAAAACGAATCAATATGATAGTGACATTAAATGGATAGATCATGATGATATCAGGAAAAAAAAGTGTGCAGCTGCCATAAAACTCATCACAGATAACAGATAAATCTCTTTATGTTCACCTGTAGCTGCAGCACTTGTCACATTGGGCTGTCACTCGACGTCTTATAGTTAAGATTTTGATTAAAAAGTTGATTTATAGCGACAGATGTGAGGATAATAATGATCAAATCTACAAGAATAGGAAAAGTTAAACGGTATCGGAAATGGGAACAGAAACAGATGCTTCAGAAGATCAGAAAATGACTGTTGCGCTGCCCACAGGGGAGTGCCAACCTCCTGCACGTCTGACCTGCTGATAGACTGTTGCTTCTGAGAATGCTGTGTGCTGCTAAATGAGCTAAGCAGTCCACTGCAGTGTGGTCTCACCATGAATTCCACATGACAGCACTAATAGATGAGCTTGTGATGCAGTCATCCCTGCTGCCTTGTTCTGCAGTTGGGCCATAATCCCACTTTAGGGCTTTGAGACCGAGAGCTACTTAATGCAGACATGCAAAAGTCATTATACTCTGTATGTAAAAACTGCTGGAGATTTACAATGATTTTATTCAGTTGATTTAAGGAAAGGAGATCCATAAATAGTTTCCTACAATTATGTTTAACCGCTTGTCTAGAAGGTCAAGGCTTGGCTTATTTTTGTGTCCATCCTCACCTGCTTCACTTGAAAGCTTCAATTTGATTTTGAGCTAAATTGTGACACCAGATATCTATAAGATTAACCTTTATTCAGAGTTTATTCCACAGTGACTCAATTTATCATTTACAGCAGAAGCTTTTTAAAACTCGACCTAAAAAAAAAAAAAAAAAAAAAAAACCAGGAGAAAAATGTCAAGTCTTTATCCCTTTCGCAAAAGCTGGAAAAAATGTTATTTACTTGTTTGCATTTTTTTTTACCATGTATTGCTGTGTGAAAGATAAAAATGATTGTAGCTCAGTCTTTTATTTCCTGGTATTCATCAGGAGGCGGTAAACAAGCATCAGACTTGTACTGCAGGGTTTTGAGCAAAGTTTCTACCATAAAGTCATGTAAAAGGTTTCTGAAACTGTCTGCTTTTAAATATGACATGTTTGGCTTTATAAGATCACAGATGGAGCAACACGGGTTCCATTTCATCTATTCAAGTGTTTCCTCCATCTTTTGGGAGTTCAGCATCCATCTTGCATCCTATCTCTACTCCAAACTGTTTCTAGCTAATAAAGGTCACCCTAGTAGAATCTTTTCTTTTCTCCTGCTCTGTCTCTTTCTCTCCTTTGATAATGTCCTCTTGCAATTCTATGATGAATCAGCCACAGTTTGCATTTAAAACAGCCAGTGTGTTGATGTTAGGTTGCTGGCGTGGGATGTGGCACATGAAACATATCTAAGCTGTAACATGATGCAGTGTTTCCAGGGCCATAAAGTTGTGAAATGTGGTTTCACACTGCTGGGCAAAGAGTGCTCCAGGAATAAACATAATCAATATTAGTGTGCCATCAAATGAATCAGAAACACAGGAGCTTTGAGATCTGAAAGTTACATAGTGTTGCTTTAAAGAGGCTATATTACGCACATCTCAGACTAATTTATTTTAATATGCAAGTCCAGAAGGGGAAGAAATAATCAAGAGTTTTTCACAAACCGCTTCGTTCATTTTGTATTGATCCTCACAGATCAGTCTCTGCCAGAAACAAGCGAACAGAGAAAGCTCCGCCCCTCTGTCCTGCCTGTGGGCTGCGTCTGATTGGTCAGCTGCTGGGAGTAGTTATACTGAGCAGTGAAGGTGGGCGTGGCTTTCTTCTTGCGAATGTGCACCTAGAGAAGATGACCAATCACTAAGTTCCTCACCCGGGACGCCACTAAAATTTCAAAGTAGAAAAAGCTCTTTTAAGCCAATAGTTTCCATTACCATGGAAACCGAATGTAGAGAGTGCTGGAAAACTCAAACATGTGTTTAGGTGATAAAAAAAAAAAAAAAAAATAGCCGTTGCTGATATGTCTGAGTACTCAGCACTTTAACACTGTAGAAAGCTCAGAAACCTAGAAATAGCATGATGGAGCCCCTTTAACTTGGATGGACCCAGATATATTAACTGCTATACACACTTAAAAATAGAGGTACCAGCTTGTACCTAAAAAGGTACAAATGCTTGTCGCTGGGGGTGTACTCTTTTGAGAGACATTTCTGTACCCTTCAGTTCTGGTCTATTTTTGTACCTTATCAAGTTTAACCTCACCTTATCAAGTTATGTTTTTTATGTTTTCACAGGATTAGGCCTGGTCCATGCAACTTTAGCAATATTATCTTATCTTTAATCTAGAAATAATCTTCAAAAACTCAAAATACTGACCAGACATACACTTAGTTTGCAGCATCTGACCTTCATTGTCTGGTGTAGTAAATGACTGTTAAGTAGTACTACTGTCATCAGTCAACTCTGCTCTAGTTTGTAACACTACAGCTATTAACATTACATTTTTCAATGCTGCAGATACCCTTATGGTCAAAATGGTACAAATTTGTACTTTATGTCACTTTGAACCCTTTTTTGTACTCTGAAGGTGGGCTTCTGGTCTCTTAAAGACCAGTATTGTACTTTTGAGAGAACATTTCTTTAAAATGTACCTATAGGTACAGAAATGTCCTTATCTTGTACCTCTATTTTTGAGAGTGTACATTCACTCGATTTGTTACAGAGCTTGCCATTATTTCACAGTTAATTGTTCAACTAAATGGGAAACATGCACTCATCACACCTTGATCAGTTTGACTGTAAAGATAGCTTGTTAACACGTGATTTAGATCATCTAAATCATCTGAATTTTAAGGGACCAGAGGCTAAATCCAGATGGGAAAAAGACAGATTTGTGCAAATCTATTGAAGATTATTGTCTCTCAGCAATGGATGGACTGTCAGGAGACAAACACATAGACATATGTATGAGGCATGACAAGATGTAATGTGTAGGAGACCATCAGGGGTAGTAAAGGGGCTAACATTACTGAATGTCCAACATTTAGCAGCTTTTCAAACCATCTATGTTGCTGGTGCTGCTATTAACATGAACTTTACATGCACTTAAACCCAGTATATTTTATTACTGATTGTTTCTTACTGTTCACTCTAAAGCCCCTCGTGGTCTTCTACCTTCCTATTTATCAGAAATATTACAACCTTGACCCTGTGAAAAGCTTGAGATCCTCCGGAGGCGGGCTTTTAGTTATCCCAGAGACTTGACTGAGAACTAGAGATAACAGAGATTTGGTGGTCAAAGCCCCTAAACTCTGGAATGAGCTGCCAGAGGACATCAGCTCAGCAGTATCCTGTTTTGAATCTCTTCTTAAAACGTATTTTATCAGAGAGCCTTTCATGATTCTGTCCGACACTCCAGATTATATTTGCTGTTCTACAGTTTCATGATCTCGTCATGTTGGTTTTAAGTTGTTCAGTTTAATTGATGTATAAAAGCACTTTGTAACATTTGTTTAGGTAAGGGCTATAAATGTTAAATAAATTAAGTGATTCTTATTCTTATTATTAACCAAGTATTAACATCCTCTATTGTTAGTAGTTTATTGTTTACAACCAGGAAATCTTAAAGCTCTACATTTTTTTTTGTAGCCCCTGGTTTGATAACAAAATGCATGTGCATGAACACCTTCACTTTTAATGGAGTTGATGAATGAGTCATTAAAAAAAAACCCGTTTTAATTAATTTTTTTTTTTTTTTTTACTGTTGCTACAACAGTAATTTGCTACACCACAGAACATTTGGACATAGTGACTTGGCATCTTTTCAAACGTTAGCGAATTCCTCCTGAGTCGCTTCATATTTATCATAATAGTTTGTTAAAACTTTTACAAGCTGTGTGTAATAACAGCACAGTCTGAGACACTTCTTAAAATAGTAAAGAATGTAAAAATAGGTGAAATCTATACAATTAGACAGTGGACATAAATACCTCTATCACATTTATTTCTCTTAAAAAAAACCTGCAGTAAAATAACTTGTTTCTTTTAAATTCATCTCAGAAATTGTACCAGATATTTGAGTCGAAGGTAAGTTGGAAAAGCTGAGGAACTTCTGCTGTCTCTAACTTCACAGATAACAAGTGATGTACTTCCACCATGTGACTGGACTGTGATCTTCCTGTTCAGGATGTCATCCTGTTTGAGGACCATGTCTGCAGGTAGCTGGGCTACAGCTCAGCCTTACATGTTCCCTCTGGGGAGTAGGGTAACAGAATCACCAGCTTACACAGATATCCTCACAAAGGACAGGCTGATGCTAGCAGGTGGCCTCTGCATAGCTAAGTGTTTTTTCTCTTTCGAGCTTGTGTGTGTGTGTGTGTGTGTGTGTGTCTGTGTGTGTCTGTGTGTGGGTGGGAATAAAGAAAAGGCTGCTCACATACAGGCCTGCTCCTCTCCTGAGAGATGATGCCTTCAGCAGGCGTAATACAGGAAGGCTGGACTCAGAGTCATGCATTCAATTGGAGACATGCTGATCCCCTTGCACATACACACACACACACACACACACACACACACACACACACACACACACACACACACACACACACACACAGATATGATCTCTGCTTTCTTATTTATTGCTTTGTATAAGGTGATACGAGGCATTTCATTTAAAGATATAAGTTAAACAACAGACTAACTTCATCTTTGCCATTCATATGCCAGTCCATATCTGGTATTAGCTCTTTGTAATATTACCAGAGGTGGATTTTTCCAATGGAGCACGAATACATTTGATGTATTTTCTTGATTTTGGGAATTTCTAACACTGTTATTTTTGTATTGTTACATTAACAAGTAAAAAACAATAGAACATTTTGATCTATACTTTCAAATTCAATACTATGTTTGATGACAAAGTGACAAACTTCTCCAAACTATGCTGAAAATGTTGCATGATGTTGCAAAGACCAGTAGATCAGCAGATTTGGATCATGTTATATCCACAACTGCAAATACGAAGTTTTCTTAATGTTCATTTAATCATCACCACTGGCCTATTGTATAATCTGAACATATAGGTGCCATTTCAAGACAGAAAAACACTGAATGTAGACAATTGTGAAATGATGTGCCTGCTTTCCGCTGCTTTGCATCTCTGCTGGCAGAGAATTCAGTCTTATTTGTCACATTTACCCCTTCAGCCTATTCTTCAGTCATTTCACCCGTCTCACTATTTAAACTCACTCATCTCTCACTCTGGCAGTCTCCGACAGCAAAATTTGCCTCCTTGCTCAGAGGTGACTTCCAAGACACACAAATAACACAGATGCACATTTAAGGTATTTGTATAATCCATGAAGTGAAAATTACAGACTATTTAGATGAAAGGCAATTAGACAATTACAGCTAATGAGGCCAATCCTTTTCTTTCACCCCGACGAGTCCAAGGACTAATTATCAAATTAAAGAATGCTTCTTTTCTCCCTCTGACCCTGTGCTGTCGTAAAGGGAGGGTGAAAGCCAAACATTGGTCTGCTCTGTGCAGGCAGACGCTGGAGAACAGGCAGGCAGCATTTAGAAAGTGATGGGCGTATTAATCACTGCTTAAGTTAAGACAGCTTTATGGTCTGCAGAGCAGGCACATGCACACAAATGTAGGATCGTTTTTAGACACTCTGCTGCTCAGTATATTAAATGTCACATAGAACTGTACCAAGATGGCAACCAGCCAAACAGGAAACTTGGCTGTACCCACAGGAAGCAGACTATATGACCAGCAGAACCCCGCTGGGGAAACTTCCTCCTTTGAGGAGTGCAAAAGAAAGAAATGCACCTGACATAAACGAGAGGCCTCATACATGCTTCCTACTGTTTGTTTACCTGTGACATAATAACTCCTGAAGCTAAATGAGCACTTCCGTTACAGTAGTGGAAAAATAACGACAACAAACAAACAAAATTAAAAAAAAAAAAAAAATCTAAAGTCTCAGGATTCATTTTGTTCCTCTCTGGCAGCAAGCTGATATTAGATGTGTACTTAGACTAATCAAACTGCATCTGTTTTCCCTCTTAGTAGTTGGAAAGCTGATCAGGCTCAAAGGGATACCAAGGGATACCAGGCAAAATGTTTCCCAGTATCCCCTTCTGTTGCCAACTGGTTCAGCTCCTTGTGGTGCAGATGGTTAACTCCAAAACAGCCCTCCAAAATTTTTCATGGTCTGTTAATATCATCCCTCAATTAAGTCTAACTTAGCTCAGACATTACCCCCTCTACCCCCATATGTGTTACTGCTTTGCGGGATACAGCTGCTGGAAAAGAAGAGACAAACTCTCAAAGCAGCTACATTGCAGAACTGAACTGAAATCCAACCCAATATAACCAGTCAACAAGCCACAGCAGCAAAATGTCATTTTCACTCTCATGTTTGGTTTTTTTTGTGTGTGTGTATTAAAGCCATATACATCTATCATATAATCCCCACACTCGTGCTAAAATCAACTTAAAAACCCAATCTAAGCAGAACCTCACCATACAAAGCTTTCAGCGTCACACAGCTATCGCATTTCTCTAAACACAGCAGAAAAGCATCAACTTAACTGGTGTTTTTCCCCTTCATTTCAACCTATCTCCTTTCATTCCTCATCAAACGTCTTTTGCCATCTATTTTACACCCTCAACCAGTGTCAGGGTCAGGGGTTAAAGGTTAAAGAGAAGATTTTTTTTCACACTCTTATGCATACGGCTTGCTCACACAGCAACACTACAAGAACATGGTGTCTTAAAAATTGACCTCTCCAAGAAATAGAAAGTTAGCTTAGTCCTAGTGACTGGCCAAAACACTTTTATTGTATTCTTACGTCATATTTTTCTTGTAATAATGGCAGACAAAGGGGTTAGTGTGAGTTCACTATCTGTCCTCCATGACAGTAACTCCTGCTGTCACCTACTTTCATATGGGAGCGGTGTTAGTGTATGGTGAGAGACTCCTCCTGACACTCTTGGCATGGCTGGACCTAATGAGGGCTGATGGGAGTCTGTCAATTGAGTGACGCGCTAAGCAACTTTGTCGTAGATCACCCGTTAAGTTTTATGCAAAACTGCGCTTCTGCTTAGAGTTGACCTTCCAAAGTTCACAGGAAGTCTTGCAAATGCAATGCTGGGGTGATTTAAATATTTCAGCACCGCTGTATGCTAAGATTGTTGAGTTTAACAGACCAAACACACACACACACACACACACACACACACACACACTTCCTCTGAATTTCACCCCCGAAAAGTTCAACTACAGGATAAAGCGCATGATGTTTAAGTAGTCATTAAAGTTTAGACCCAGGAAGCTTGTGCAGCTTTACAAATCCCTATTGTGAATACAAATATATGAAAACACAGCTAGATGTTAGTTTGTTACAGTAAACAGAAGTGATTTGGTTTGCATGAGTTAAGCTTTGCAGAGCTCTGCAGACTCGCAAAGGATGAAGAGTTTGAGAGAAACCATCTTAAGGGGAAAAGAAACCTGATTTTTACTTCTGTCGGTTTCAGGTGTTTGTGTGTATTTGCATATTCAGCCTGCTTTTCTATCAAGGGACAAGATAAATCATATTTTTCTTCGAAATATGTTTTTACACTGATTTCTGAGCTCAGGTATTTCAATATGCATTTGCACTAAAAATATCATTATGGAGTAAATTTGACAAAATTGTAAATAATCACTTTGATTTTTTGAATACTAAAGTACGGTAACTGCAGCTATGACATGTTTATAACATATTTGTACCAGTCATCAAATGCAGATGTTAACATTTTTAAACACATGCCGTCTTAGTTTCATGCTAGCCTTCAACATCATAATTCTTACAAGTCACTCCATTTGAACTAGAAAAGGAGGGGGTTCCACGCTGTTCCTCCTTGAAATACTCATATATTCCCATCAAGACTAACGTGGAGTTATTAGCTCATTTGTCTGATTTGTAAGAATAATTTGTGTGAATGTGTTTTTATTCTTCCCAGTGGTCTATAAATCACAAACAGCCCTTTGTGGCCCAGCGACATATTTTCTTTCCTTTGTTTATCTCACTTTAGAGCCACAAATCTTTATTAAAATTAATGTTGCAGGTAGTTAGTTTAACATATATATGTTGCCTTAGATTTTCTTTCATGCAAGCCGTGAACATTGCACACACATGACTTACACATGAGTCCTGTGATATTTCATATCAGGTGCCTCATTTATTGGTCTGACCCATATTTAATACAAATCTTAACACTTTTTTTCCATTCCACTTTTCTACAAACTAATTTAATTTAATTTAATTTAATTTAATTTAATTTAATTTAATTTAATTTATTAGAGGGTTAAGACAACACTTTCACAAAACATGATTCTATGTACATTATATATATATATATATATATATATATATATATATATATATATATATATATATATATATATATATATATATATATATATATATATATGTATGTGTGTGTGTGTACCTATACCTATTCGATATGTGGCGTCATTGCTGTGGAGGTTGTCCCGCACTGGGTATAGTTAGTGGGTTGCTGCACTGCCTCTCCAGCTGTGGTTCGGACTCTTGTCTTCCATGATCTGGGCGGTTCCCATGGTGATGTCCTTTATCAGTTCTCAGTGAATTGGACAGAGGTGGAATCAGTCTGTATCTTAACATGGCAGATTAGCACATAAATGTATCTCATTTAAACCACATCACCATCTTTTTCCTCAACCTAACCAGGTGGTTTTAGTACCTCACTTTAAGAGAAAGAAATCAAAGAAGTGAAAAAAAGAAAGAGAAAACGTCGTCAAAAAAGTTTTTAATTTGAAAAGACATTTCTGTTACAACAGTTTTTAAATGCATAAGAGCTCCTGACTAGTAGTCTCAAATTCTTTACAAGTAAAATTAAGTTATTTTAGCTTACACTAACAAGCAACCATGGACTTGTATTAAAGATGACCACAGACGGTTAGTCTTCAGGGGCTGGCAACATATGCCACCATGGGAATGAAAACAGTCTAGCTAGATAATAGAGGCCCCCTTTTTCTGTTGTGTTTTGCTTATAAGCAGCAAAAACACAGCAGTAGGAGGACTGACTGCAGTTTTCATTTATTGTTTTGTATCGCAACCCATTGTGATGATACTCTACTTATTTCTCAACAAAAAACAAGTTATATGGACTTTTTTTTATATAGAGTGTGGTAGTTTTAACTGAAGTTAACAATTTCCTCTACCTAACAGGATAAAGCATTTGCAGATGTGTGATCTTGGTCAGTTCCCCTTGTGGTTTCTGGCAGCACGTGCAATAAATCAGTCTAAATAATTTTCAGGAAATTAACTTAGTAAGGTCTTTTTTCAAGGATGTTGTAGTGTGTTGCAGTGCTGTAAATATGTATTTATGAATCATATACAAAGGTTAAATACCACACGTGCACATTTGGCAATAAAGACACCCCCCAAAAACATGTTCACCTCAAAATAATTATTTGGCTACAAATTTTGCCTCACTTCACTTGCACTTCATCTGGCAAAGCTAATACTCTTCTGTCTTCACTGATCTCAGCTTATTCGGGCCTGTGTTGGGTGTTTAAATGAGACAGAGAGAGCTGCAGCACTTTTATTCTTTTCCAACTCAGACAAGTTGGAATCTATCATCTTCCTGCATGTGTGCACACATGCAGTTCTGCTTATGTGTGTGTCTCTGTATGCATGAAACATAAAGACAGAGAGCTATTCCACTTTAGCAGCAGGAGTGGGAAAACAATTGTTCCTGACTGATTTTCCCTTAACCCCATAATGAAGCCCATGTGTACGACTGGCCTTTCAACAAGCTGCAAATCTGTGCGCGGCCCACTCTCCACTTGATTAAAGCAACAGCCACTCACCTGCTCCTCATTAGCCCGGGCCAGGAACAGACCCAGCTAAGTAAGTTAGCACCTGTACGTTCCAATTCTGCATGCCTTCTACATGTATGTAATATTTGTGTGTATTAAGCTGACAGCCATATAAATGATTGGTTGGATTTGGAGCCAGTGATGCTTCTGCTGAGGTGTTTTTGTGAGTATGTGTGGAAGCAAAAAGGGCTACATGTGGAGAAATAACAGGGACATGTTCTGTGTTTTGAGATAGATGAGGGACTGGGCTTGGAAACACTCATTAGCCATAATCAGGGTCCCTAAAGGAGAGCAGATGGTGGCAAGGACCTAAGAAAATAAGAATTTGTCACTTGTAGATGTATATGTGCATGAATGAATGCAATAAAACACAAATATATGACCCAAAGATAAAGAATATAGCAATCAACAATAGTATCAATATCATTTGGAAGTATGCGTGTGCGTGTATGTGTGTGTGTATTAGTAAACAAAGCACAGCTCATGCAGTGTGGATATATGTGGTGGTAAATGTGCTCGGACGTGCTGGTCATTACAGTACAGCCCTACAGGGCACTGTGTGGGATCATCAGAGCGCTGTTGTGTTTCTGTCTGGGCCCTGCTAAGCAGTGACTCCTCTGACCTCTGCTTGCTCTGAATGGAAGCATATTAACACTCCAGGCTCTCAGCAACATTTAACCAATTTGGTAAATTATCTGTGAGGCCCCTTTTTATAGGACTTTCTTATTATTCAGACAGCGAGGGCGTGCAGAGAGAAGACCTGATGAAGGGATAGGAGCGTGAAGACTCTGCTCCCATTTACATACATTACCAGTTTTAGTAAATTCCCAGAGTCCCACAGAGGAAGCACCTGTTAGCCTTTCACAATCTTTCCCCTCAACCCCTCTCATGCTGTTCTTTCATCCCTCCAAGACTGTAGCTTCTTACCCTCGACCCCCTAGATTCACCCCACAAGCAGGTGTTCTCTGTCAAACAACCAATTGCCCTCGCAGCCAACAGAGAAGGAAATCCAACAAGAAGGAGCTGACCAGGAGGCCTAACTGGGCCCACGCATACGGAGAGGTAGACTTAGCAGCCTGACGCTACGGGGCCTCTTAAAGCAGTGTAACACTAAACCCTGGCCTGTCCAGGTGTTTGATACGGTCACTTTTTATTTACCACTTGTGGACGTACAGTTGTTCCTTGGGCTTGACTCAAAACAAATTGCTTCAATGGAGGGTTTGTAAAAGAGATGTCTGTTCTGTCGACGGAGGGGTTAAAGTTAATTTGATCGGGCATGTGTACTCTGGGCAAGAAGAAGAGAACATCTGCATTCAGTGGCATGGCCCCATTTGTTGCAATTTTGGGTCTCATTTCCATTTGCAAGAGAGATAACTGCTTGCATATGGAAGCAATAGATTGAAGAGGTCAATGCAATTTCTTTCAGAGAGAGAACGGGGCAGGGAGAAATACCCTTATGCAGTGATCTCAGTTGGCATAAGAAGAAACAAAAATCTGTGGTTCCTTTACCAGCCAATAACTATCAAACACTCCTTCTAGTGCCACTTCAATCGCTCAGATTAACGCTGATTAGATCTGGTGACACCATGTTGTAAGGATCATAGGTCTCCCTGGGAATAGATTCTCAAATAGTAAATTGATAAAAAAAAATAGGAACATAATAGCAGAACACAGTGACAACAGTGAAAATAATTTAAGTTGTAGGCGTACTGTGTGCATCTGCATTATGTGAGATGCATTTTCTCTTCTTAAACACTGCAAAAACTCAGCCTTAAAAAAACAAGAAAAAAATATACAAAAATTAGGTAAATGTTGTTTAAAATAAGATAAATTATCTGCCAACAGAACAAGAAAATTTGGCTTGTCAAAACAAAGCTTTGGCTTTCCCAAAACAAGTAAAAGTACTCTTAAAACAAGAGGAATTCTCTGGCCTAAAAACTAAGAATTATCTTACCTTTAAAAAAAATAAGCATATGTGTACTCAGTTTGAGGTTTTTAATCTTACTTAGATTTCAGTTTTTGCAGTGAAGCTGTTGTATTGTTTTATAGAGGCCTTGGTTCTTGTAAAGCAAAATAAAGAAAAGTAAAATAATAATTTTGATAAAAATCTGGAACTTATTGACTAGTCATCTTAGTTTAGTGGAGCTTTTATCTTATCTTATCTTATCTTATCTTATCTTATCTTATCTTATCTTATCTTATCTTATCTTATCTTATCATAATTAATAAGTGTTCTTCTTTTATAGATGATATTTAAATGTATAGAAAAAAAGAAAAAAAAACAATAGGCAAAATGTCTAAATGTCCAAAATGCAGTGCCATAAAAAATGGTGTAGACATTTTAGACAGTAATGTTTTGCTTTGATGATGGTTTCCTGAAACAGTGATGCTAACATCTAATCATGTATCCATCACTACTGAGGCCAAACGCCCTTTTTCTGGCTGTAACCACCCTTTTTACCTTGGTAATTTTGAGTCAGATAGAGCTTGAACTTGGCTGTTTCTGTGACACATCAGGATGTGACATTACTAAATGCATCTTTTAATATGTCAGTTAATTCATTTTCTTAACCACTTGGTCCATTTGAGGGTCGCAGGTAAGCTGGAGCCTATCCCAAGTATCATTAGGCAAAAGGCTATGCCATCAAGTTTAAAAAGAACTTTTTGTTCTGGAGCAACTATTATCATGCTTTAAAAACCATAACAAAGCTACTCATACAGCAACAATATAAATGTAAGAACTTCTTTCCACTGTGGACTTGTCTCTTGTATGTTGAAACATGTTTCTTTAAAGGACTTGCTAAAAAGACTGCTGTATTACTCACACAAAATACTCCCTGTCATATTTTCGTAATTTTAAACTACAGCACTGCCATGTTTCATGGCCACTTTGTTTCCTTTCTCTTTTAGGGGATGTTAAATTAAAGCATAAGGAAAAGGGTAAGGGGTGTGGAATTTCTGGTAAAACAAATCACTGTTCTGGTCAGTCATATTGATTACAGATCCGAGCTGAATAGCACATCAAAAGCAGCTCCACCATCACAGAATCTTTCAGATGACCTATGAAGACTTATTTTTATTCACCACAGCATTTCCCCCGAGAAATGCTGTCAAATTAGTGGAAAACTATGGGCACAAACTGCAGACATCATTATGTTAGACGATAACTTCACAACATGTCGCACAATAATCAAAATAAGGGCCAATCTAATCTCCATATTTTTTATATGGATGATTTGAATCTTCTCTTTTATTCTAGTCAGTCTAAACTCAATATACTAAACCCATGCCGCTCTGAAAACCCCTTAATAAGGCAAGTTAAACCCCGAGCTTGCAACTGGCATGAAATCACAAGAGAGCAATTATGTCTTAGCTTGAAAGTTAGTAACGGACCAGAGGAATGTCTTTTCCCCCCTATAATGCCAAGACTTTGGAGACTAATCTAATTGAGTGTCTTTTTTGTGTGTGATTATTTATGATTAGAAAGTGTTAGTGGAAAATCTGGAGAAGAAATCTGGAAATGGGGAGTGTTTGATGCAGATCAGTGTCGTGCTGCTCTTACTGTTTAATTATGTCTGAATGTCTAATGGCTGCCTTTGCTTGGGAGGGCTGCTCCACAAAAAGACAAAAGCCCCCAACTTTTAAAATGGTCTTTGAAATTAAAAGGCTTTTGGAGAACTGGATAATATTAATTCCTCAGTGTCAATTTTTAGTTGCATATTGGGTTCAGACGCGGGCATTTGTGTAAAAAACATGAAAGACTGTTGTAATGGCAACAGCATCCTGGCAACTTCTTGGATAATTGCCCTGTTTTCTACCAGTGATCCATTGAATGTGCACGTTGGATCAGCTTTTCTCACATCTGCACTCTGTGTGCAATGTGTCTGTAACCCTACCTGTGACTCAGCCGCCTGTCTCCTTACTAGTGCCCCCTGAAGCCCTCATTTCCTGTTGGGAGTCGACGGCATTGGATGAAGGACATTGCTAGGGGCCTCTTGGGGCCCAGATTAGGGCATGCTAGAGTACTAAGAGCCAGTTTGGAGACATCTCCATCCATCAAAAATCTAACTGACCAATTCTGTCGCAGAAGCACAGAGGAATAATGTCTTCGTAGCTTAAACAGGTGCCTTTTATTTTTCTTCCAGGAACACAAGAGGTGCAGTTGAAACAAGGGCATGGTTATGTTAATGGTTTCAGCTGTGTGAACAGTTTCAAGTGAAGCAGTGGAACGATGGCACTTTTCCACCTTCTTTTGGAAGTAAGGATTAGAATCTCAGTGCCCAATAGCTGACAGAGTGTGTGTGCTGAGAGAGAGCGCTCATTAAGAGCACCCATGTGTGTTTAACAGATACCAAGGGCTCTCTTTCTTCCAATAACAACTCATTAATGACGGTTTGTGTGTGTAAGGGAATTAGAGTGGTTGTAGTCATGAATCATGGGACACATCAGTCTTTTATTATTGATCAGATTCCAAACACTGACCTGACACAGATAAACATGGAAGCAAAAAAATGCTATTGGGCACAGCAGTGTAGAAGGGTGAAAATGTCAGAGCTTATACTTTAGAGCTAACCACAGCTGGTGCTTGGGATATAAAAATAGAAATACATCCAGTTGGTGTAAAAACAAACAAACAAAAAAAACAATAAAATATTTGAGCTCTGCTCCTGGAGTTGTGTAGCTAGCGCCTTTTTTTTATTATCATGCAGCTAGCTGCTGTGGAGTCAACCTTTGCTGATATGTTTTAAAAAAATCAGGCAACCTGTACTTTAGTAAAGGGTATTCAATGAAGTAATATTTTGCATCTCGAGTCAGTGTGCTAAGAAGGTGGTGCACTTTTTGTGTCAAAGCTAAAAGATGTTAGCCTAAAGCTGGATTTATACTCGGCGTGTCTGTGTGATGTCAGTTACAGTTTTACCGACATATGCAAAGTTGAAGCGTGACCTGCACCTCTTTCAGACCTGATGCATGCCCTTGCTTGCAGCAGTCCCGCATGGAAGTAGATCCCTGTGATTGGTTGGTTTGTGATAGCGTGTTTCCACATTTATGGAGCTTCTCGTTGAATTTATGTGGAAACATACCGTTGTAACATTACACTCAAATGTGAGAGTACATTTTCCATTCTGGCATTCTCGGCTACCATACACAGATGGTGTACAAGTACTAAGCCAGCTTTGTCAATGTTAATTTGAAAGCAGTTTATTATAGATGATGGGGAAAAAAAGTACATTATCAATTTCCTGATTTTCTGATAAGTGTTATCCTATTTGTGACTTTTTCAAGATGTAAAAATCAAACAAAATAAATAGAAAAGAGAGTTTACTTTGCAGATTAAAAAATTGTCAACAAAAACAAAAAAAGTGCTGTTATTGGAAAAAACCTTTTATTGCCTTGATTTAAATAGCATATTTCATGCACATGAGCTTGGAGTACTTTTAAGAATACTTTTACAAAGGTGTACAATCCAGGTGCCATAAAGTAAAAATCCTGTCCGGTAGCTGTTCCAACCAGTCACTAAACCAGTGGAATTTAATTAGCTAGTTAGATGAACCTGTTAGTGAAAACACCTGTTCCAGATGCACAGGTAGATCCAAAAACATGGCAGGACTTTGACTTTATGGCACCTGGATTATACACCTCTGATTATTTACATCTGTTGTCCCTTGACATTCAGTAACACTGAATAAGTATATAAACAAAGAGAGCAGGGCGCATGCGTACATACACATACTGTATGTCTACATTTCCTGCAAATAAGACAAAACAGGAATACTTGAGCTTGAGGTTTCTTGTCAAAGAAAACTCAATTCTTTTCCAAACTGCTGCTGTTTTAGGCACGTCCCAGTGGCACGTGATTAGTGGGCCAAAATACATACCTACGCTGTCATATTACAACACAACAACAAGATCAACAATGTGAGCAACTGAATTAGCGAGTGTGGGATGGAGGGCTGAATGACTGTGAGCGAACATAATGGAAATGGAGAAAAAGAAGGATTTGTGGGTAATCAGTTATCACTGCTGTGATTTATGGCCTGTTTTCACATTAAACATGTTATGTGTACAATGACAACACCCCAGTTTATTGCAAAATACCTGCCTGCTTACAATAAAGAAGTGTTCCATTTTTCCTTCTTATGGTCGGCTGCAGGGAAGGAAATGCAATTATAGAACAATAATAACATCTAAATGTAAAAAAGGAGGACAAATGTGGGTTATTGTCAAAGGAGGAGGTGGTTAATGGGCGCTCAGCTTGGTATTTCTGTCTCAGAGATTCAGTGCCCAATCGATTCCAAAGCTGTCCGACTCATCTTGGCGCTTCCTGTGTGTTATTACCAATCAAAAGGCTCATGTTTTTTTTAATGAAGTTATTTTACAGAGGGTTGGGCAAAAAAGGGGAAAAGTGGTTTAACGGCTTGTTAAGTCAAGGCACAGCCTTGCAAGATTCCACTAGTTCTCTGAGAACGAAAATGGGAAACACATGTGCTTTGATTTGCATTGATTCTTTTTATTATTAGTTTGTTTTGAATTAGTCTTGTGATTGCAGGATCCTAGAGGGATTTCGGTATCCATTAGGATGTTGATTTGACCGAATAAACCACATTTTAGATCATTCACAGCGTACACCTTGAAGTAAAAGAGGATAGTTAATGATCACACTGAAGAAAGTAGATACTGTATTAATCCTTATTAGAAATTCCAGGAATGTGTTCAGTTAAATTAATAATGGCTAATAAAAATCACAATGAGGCATAAAATTTCATACAACGCTTTTTAAAATACAAAGCTCAGTTTGTTGCAGCACAAAAAAGAAATTATATATTTCTCCCCTTTGTAATAACTATTGTAGCATATTGCAGTTAGTCGGAGGAAGAGTTTCACTTAACAATGGTCGTTTTTTACACTAGAACTAAACTTTGCCCACAATATTAATTTAACAGGAATTCAAAGACCGTGGTCAACATTTCAGACATTAAAGCAAGAAAACAAGCAGTGTTTAGGTGTGTGTTTGTCTGTTTTCCAAAATCAATGTTTTTGTTTTTATTTTTTTTCAATTTTCACCATTTTGTGTGTGTGTGTGTTTTTCCCCTTCATTTCCTTTCAGCGTTATGATTCTTGAAATTGGAGAACATTGTAGTTCATGGCATGCTGTGACCAACCCAGCTTTAATTAATCACACACCTACATCTGGATGCTGCACAGTAAGATAATACAGAGGGGCTGTTAAATTAGGCTCAATCATGCGACAGCAATTTATTAAAAGCTCTTAATATGGAGGGAGAATTATGTGATTTTATTGAACAGTTTTGGGGTTGGTCATTATCTTTTGTAAGCAAACACTGATGTATTTGATGTATGTTAGCTCCTTTGCACCAAATTCATTCATACATATACATACATTCACTACTTACATTCTACATATTTTATATATATATATATATATATATATATATATATATATATATATATATATATATATATATATATATATATATATATATATATATATATAAAAATTAAAAAATTAATAGATTAGATTAAAAATTAAATGAAAAAATTAAATTACAAACAAATTTATATATATAAATTAAACTTTAGCTGCTTAGCTAGATGTGAGAACATGCCTGTAATGTGAACCATATCAGTTGCCATTGAAAGTAGCAGTGTGGTCACATGCAATAAGAAAATGGTGATTGGGTCTTTTCAGGCTGGATTTATTTAAATTCACTAATCCTGTAATGGAGGAACCGTGGACCCCCTCGCAGTCGGGCTCCTTACTAAAGGATTGACGGCATCGAGCTACGGCCGGCCTCTAGCATTGCCTTGGCTGAAAACTTGCAGAGCCACTAAATGGCATTTGACTCCTTAAGCTCTAAGGAGACTATGGGGTTAGGGGCTGGTGGGGGTGCAAGGAGTGGAGAAGGACGCAAGGCTGTTGCTCCATGTGCTGCTGTTGCTGGTGGTGGTGGTGTGGGAGCAGGAGGAGGGTGGAATGGTGTGGTTGGGACCTAACAGACGAAACATTCACCCAAAGAGTGCATCGGCTGGACTAATGGGGAAATTATTTATGAACTATTTGCAGTGCACCTGAAAATACCTCCAGTGAAATTATGTTTGGCAACCTGAACTGCTTTGAAGTCAATGGAGTAGCAATAAAAATTAGGCCTTCATTAGAGTACTGGGCCTTCAAACTGAACTGGCCCAGTCTCGGTGGGTCAGGGGCATTTAGGCAGTGCTCCACTTCCTTTAGCTCTGGCAGCCACCAACACATGGAAACAATTTGCCTGATTCTCTGCTGTTTTTATGATTTTCCCCTTTAATTTTTTTTTCTCACCGCACTACGGTCCTTTTATGTTGCATTTAGGAAATTAACACTAACCGACAAATTACTTTGTAAATAAAAAAAAAGGGGGGGTAGAGCGTAAGAATGTTGAAACCAAGAGTAGCCCAAGGGCCAGTGTTCTCCCAGAAACAAAGAAATCATTCATAACTGTTTAGATTTTATTTTATCAAGTGCGCATAATTTCTCAGTTTAAATAAATGCAGGGCATTTATCTCCCTTGTGTGGAGTATTTTCACTGCATGTCCTCTCAAAAACCGCTCCACTTAAGAAAAAGAAAAAGATCACTTGAAAGAATTTAGGGGTCATTTGCAAATGGCTTTATGCTTTGGTCAAGCACCAATCTCATTCACAAAAAAAAAAAAAAAAAAAAAAAAAAAAAAAACACTCAGGCGGGCGACTGGAGTGAATTTGTGTAATCTTCAGAAAAACCAGACGCACTAAAGTCCCAAAGACTGTAATCTTCAGAGATGTGAGCTAATTACTTAATCACTTACATTTGTAAATCTTATTATTGTAAAAGAAATTGCTGTAGTGATTAAATTACTGATATTTATCTCCTAATAGCTCTGATTAGAAGGTGATGCTAATCTGTCATTCTGAAAGGCTGATATTGAGGGCATCAATCTAACAAAACAATAAACACTTAATATGAAAGAGATGTTTTGTGCACTTGGGGGGAACAGATGGCCGGTTTTTGTCTGGAATGTGCAAGGTTTTGGCTTTCCTAACCGCACCACTAATGATGGGAACCACAAACTGTTGACTTATTTAATTGAGTTGTTTTGCCCCATTAACCTGTTGTCTGACACAGTGGACATGCAAGTTGGAAAGGTGAGAGTTTTTTTTTTTCTTTCTAAAGACAAAATGTTATTGTTTCTCTTCTAGTTTTTCCTTATTTTCTTGCACTTCTTTGATTCAAGTCTAATTTGTTCAATTTGAAGTTCAGAAAAAAAAAAACTTTATGTCTCAATGTGTATCCGTACAACATGGCTGAACTAGAAGACTCCTGCCTTCTTCTGTGAACACACCATGGTTTTTACCCTCGTCCTAATTTTTTACATATTTTGTGCACCTTTTCTGAACACTTTGAAAAATAATCCCAAACTGTGCTGGTGTATGAAGAAATTCTCCAGTGTCGGCTAATGCAGAAGAAGTTTCCATAAATTATGCATCAAGAATATGTATATGTATTGACTTTAATAAGAGCTATTTCCCACATAGCGGCTTTTGTACCTGCTTTAGAACCACCAGGGTGCTTCCAAACACTAGACGCAGATAGTTGTTCTTTCACTCATGTGCTCCTCCACTGGCTTTCAGCAGGGAAAATATAACAAAAAGAGCATAATTAAAATAATAATAAAAAAAAAAAAAAGAGTCTCCTCTACTTTGGGTATTTTTTCACAGCTGCATTTGGCAGTGTTGGAAAAAAATTTGCCGGAACTGTCAGGGAGTGTAAGTGTAAATAAGTAAACTCTACTTTGTGAGATTGTGATAATAAAGTAAGTGCTGACAGGAGTGCTCTTGCCCTGTCTTTATCTCTTCTTTCCTCTGGTATCTCCAACATGACACTCCATCAAGTGTTAGTGCTGAATACTTGACAGAGGAAAACAGCAATGCGTCTCATTTAGTCATAAAACAACAAACTTAAATATCTGGAATTTACACAAGCTCATAAACAAATGTAACTTTGCTTTTTTTTTCCCTGCACACTGCCAGCCTTCCACCTCTTTGTCTGTCCTGACCCTGAATGAGGTTTACTGTGCGGTGCATGCCATTTGTCGACTCCTTCCTGTTTTCAGTCAGTTGGCCTCCAGTGCTTTGAGTCTATGAATGCTAACATGTCTTACCTTGCCCTGGGCGAGAAAGAAGAGTACACTTGGTGTTTGGACATTCTGCTCTGCGAGTCTCTCTAAACTCTCATAAACACACACACAGACACACACTGACAGTCTCGCTGGCACTGGTTGTCAAAACAAAATAACTGCTTGTCCTTTCCAAGTGTGTTCTGGCCATGGGGTGCCTGTCCTGGTGAGAAGAAGGCTAAAATGGCTGTTGACACAAGAAGACAGCAAACTCGCTGCCCTGACTTGGGCTCTCAGGCCCTCATGCCATTACGCCACACAATCAAAATTCCACATGCTAGTGTTTGTAGAAAAGTGGGGGGGGGGGGGGGTCAATCAAGGGTCTGAACTGTGAAAACCACAAAGAAGATGTCATCAAACAAAAACGCTTAGGTACGCAAGCTGAAAGATGGATGCTAAACAGAGGGGTAAGGCACTGTTAAGACGACATCAGGGACAACTTCTCAACAGCTGCATGGGAGTGCCTTCTGTTATAGAAGATGGAAAATGGAGGGCAATACAAGGGAACACTGATAGACTAACAGCAACAAGGGGAGGGGAGCCATTGCCAGTCTAAGCATGTGCTGATTGAGCCTGGCTCTTTTTAAACCAGCGGGCCTTTGGAGACCCGGTAGTTGGCAGCAGGGTCACAAGAGTACCAGCGGAGACACGCTGCTTCAAAAACCTTCCCGTTCTTTATCGAGCAACTGCGTGTTATGTGGAATGTGTTGCGCTGAGACTCACTTAGTCGTGGTGGGACCTGCTTTGATTGAGGTAACAGCTGGGATATGACATCAGCCAGAGTGCTGGCCATGTTTTCACTCACTGCAGCAATTCTGCTCTTAAAAGGTTCCATCAGTATCACTCTGGTGAATTGCAGAGAGTTGCTTTTCATCTCTTTGGCTATGCAAGCCACCAGCTGGTCAAAAGCGCCCCTTTGGTAAGAGGGACAGAGACGCCAGAGTGCAGCACACATAAGTAGCTCATTGTCTTTACATGCTAAGAAGTGCACAAGTGAGATGCGAGCAGTTGGATACATAAGTAAAAGACATGCACACAGACGTACGACATAAAAAATATTCTTAAATCATTCATTTTTCCATCGGTGTCTGCTCTTGTAACTGAAACCAAATGGCATCTATCTCTCCAGTCCATGACAAAAAATGGCTTTCATGTGTTTTGGCAGCATCCCCTCAAACTTCGGTTTGACCTCTGCACAGGTACTTGTGGATGAATTTTCATGAGTGGTGCAGGGCTGCACTGTGTTTTGGATTCAGCCTCCAGTCACAGTTTCCAACAGGGGCCTCTTAAAACTACTAAACTCAACCTCCTCGGAGTACACACTGTGATTTAGCGCTTGAATATTTGCAACATAAAAATCCTTTTTTTTTTTGCCCTGTCTTCTGTCCAAGTATCTTTCCACTGTGACACCTAGGGACCAATTGAGATAGAAATGTATTTGCACTGCTCTGTGGCGTGTGGAAGTCTATGTTGAATAAAAAGCACATATCGCCTGGAGTGAGTAAATCACCAGGGTGGGAGAAAAGAATGGTTAGAAAAAGACAAAAGGGAAAAAAAAGCCCCAGCTAAAATGCAGCTACAAAGCAACACATCACATTTAGCATGAGCTTATTAGGACTCGTGCCTGTGCGTCAGCTGCAGAGAGATTGAGCTGAGCTATTTGAACTGGTTCAGACTTCAGACTGATGGTGAGTCTGGGGTATTCTGATGAAATGCTGTGACATAGTCAAACTCACAAGGAGGGTCTGCTGCTGGCTGTTGTCTTGTCTGGGTAAAAGGGGGAGAAAAAAAAACCAAGATGCAAAAATACACAGATCCACAACTCGGCGTGCATCACACTAAAATCTTATGGAAGCTGCAGATTAGATTTGTCCTAAGATTGACTTATTTAATCACTTTCCCTAAGAGTTACTGAACAAAAAAAAAATGTATTTGTGTGATTTTGCCTCCTGCCAACAACTGCTATTAGGTTTTTAGAATATCAAATTAACATCTATGAAAATAATTACTCACATTCTTTTAAGTAATAATTAAAGATATACATAATGTTTATTATTCTGCTGTTGTATAATAAGAATTGATGTTCTCTGCCACCCATTCAGTCTGATAATGTTGCCATCTTAGATGATTTCTCATTATTTTTGTGGACACAAATCCGGCTGTTGCTTGGAGCTGTTAGATGATCATTTCTGTTTACTTTGACTTTGCCAGAAATTTTGTCATTGTGGCTTAATGTTTCATACTTAATTTACACTTTTATCATCCATTGTAAAAATGGATGCAGTTAGCAAAAGGCTGCTCAAGGCAGCTAATGTCTGTTGTCATGTTCAACAACAAATTGCTTCTCTTGAAGAACAGACACAATATTTTTAAGGTAGGAAGGTGATTTATTTTGCTATTCCTCTGATCTAATGGTCTGTAATGGATTCTAGATGGGATTCAGGCATGGACTTTTGCAGCACCACTTCAAATGTTGAATGTTGCTGGTACCAGGAAAAACCCTTGGGAACGACCACAACCTGAAGGCTCTGAAGATAAATCTCAAGCAGGCTTGTCTTTGGGCAGAATGTGTCAGCACTCAAAGGATGTGAAACATTCAGTCAAGCTGGTGAAAAAATGGTTGATAGCATATATTGTCAAGTTCAGTTCAGAAATGAATTTTAACAAGAATTTGAGGAGGAAGATGATGACTAATGTGACGGCAAGTTAACAACGGGTTGTCTGTGAGGAAGACTGGTCAGAAATATCAGTAGAGACTTGCAAAATGCCTGTGAACAATAATATAGTTATCTGTGTTTATTATTAATGATTTAGTTGTAAATACTGAAAAAGAATGTAATAAATTTGGGACAAAGGAGTTTTTTTTTTTAGTAAAATATTAAAAGTATATAGACAAACATGGAGATCAGGGATGGGCATGACTTATTAAAAATGCATATCAGCTGTGGTACGTCAGTCTCATTCCAGATCATACAATAACTCAGGTAATTATCTTTCTTAATGTATAAAACTACATAATATAAGAAATATTTTTCACATACCCAATTATAAATAGTGCAATGCACAGTAAAATGTCTTTTTGTTGACTGATGACAACTGAATATAGCAGATTTCACTAATCAAAGTTTAAATCCATATTACAGGAATAAAACAGTTTCAGGATTCCTATAGGAGAAATATGGAAAAGGACACAACAAGAAGTTGCAGAAACAGAGCAGATAGAACAGCAGTTGGGGATATTATGTGTGTGAGATCGTGTTTAACATGCAGTACTGATAAATTTAAAAGATATGTAGTGCCAGTCTCATCAGTAAGGCTCATGGACATTTGATCCAAAGCCTCAAAGCAAAACAACTTAAGACAGAAGTGAGCTAAAGCTTACATCATCGCATCAAATCAACCTTGATGTAGGCTACTGGTATTTCATTTAAGTATTTCCATGTTATGTGGCTTCTACTTCACTATGCATACTCTGGGGGCAAACAGAGTACGTTGTAGTGGACCATATTTATTTTTTATTTGTGAGCTGCAGTTGCAACAATAAACGTGTTTACTGCACAATCAGTAATTACTGGATTTCAATGTGATGTTCATTGTTTTGAAACCAGCTATTATAGTTAATAAGTCTAATTTAAGTGCTTCATATATATTTTTGCTTCACTTTTATGGGCCTTCCTGTATGTAGATGTAGAGTTTTTCCTTGTGTTTCATAAATTATTTCATCTGATTTGTCAAGGTAGGGATTGGGAGTTGATGTCCTCCCTCTTGTCACACAATTTCACAAAATAGCATTAGCTAATAGCAGTAGCTTTGTACCAAATACATAGAGGACATGCTTGTAACTTGTCAGCATCAATAACGATGCATCATTCTGTACCTCATCACTTTGTGCAAAATGTTGACATGTTTACATTTGTGACTCTCCGTGGCTTCGGTAGTGGTAATAGCGCGCTTAAACAGCAGGATGCCATTTGTTTGCATTCAGTTAGTACACCACTAGATGGCAGTATTTCTTACACACTGGGGCTTTTATATACTGGATCTTCGCAATCATCTGACGTTTTAAATTGTGACTGTGAAACTATTCAAAACAGTTTATTTCACGATTTACAGATTATTTTGACACTGATACTGTACCTATAGGTAGTTGTTCTGCCCCATCGGTTTCCAAAGGTTATGGTCGGTTCTCACAACATGCCATTCTGTGAAGCCTAGCAGAACGAGCAACGTTGTGAACATCTCAGCTAACCAACGGTACGCTTCTCTTTGTTTCCTTGCCAAACCAGGGCTTGTGAAGGAGTTGCACGTTATTCAGCCTTATTCTCACATCATTCTCCCAATAATGGAAAATGAAGTTCTCCAACCAGAGTCCCAGCTTTAAAGGAGGTTATGAGGAACAAAGAGACTAGGAGAAGTAAAGCGTTCTTATAGCTTCGCCGTAATTTGCAGAGAAGAACAAAGATGGGAAATACTTAATGTGTTGTCTTTGGGCTTGGATAAGTTGCTTTCAACTCCAACTTTACTGGCAAGTGATCAATGAGATTAGGTCATTCTGATTGCTGTTCATCAGACGCTTTGTGTTTGAGTTGGGTGGGGTGGGGGGAAGTTTTGGGGTGCAATTACTCTTTTCTGTTTTCACAAGAGATTTTTTTTTTTTTTTTTGGTTTTCTGTCCCAGACTTACGACCCCTCCCGCACCCCCCAATGTGTTTCTTTCCCAAATCTCAAAGCAGACAGACCATATACAGAGCTCAAAAATCTTTAAAATGCCCCATTTCTTCCCTACTTTGATCTGAGGAAAGTTCAGCAAATTCTGTGTGTTAAGAGCAGCCCTTAGTGTGCTCCCCACGCTGCCTCGCCCCACTCCATCCCACCCCAACCCACCAAGCTCGCACTAACAGCCTCCGTCAACCCCCCTGGTTCATTAGCCGACCTTTAGCCACCGAACAACAATTAGGCCTGTCGTTGGCTTTTTAGCTTGACTCTGCTGACTGTTCAGGGAGAAATAGTCCCTGACTAATGATTGGCAAAAGAGACCTGACAGCATGTTACAGCCATGGCTGTAATTGAATACAAGCTCTAACAAGCCTTTGAACAGGAAGAAGAAATATTTCATAAGCTTGATGCAATTTGGTGGATGCATGTAATGAAAATAATGAACGTGATTCCCTCACATTTTTACTTATAATTGATGTTTTTTTGGGGTAGAAATAATAAAACCCATTTAGACAGGCATGAAGCGTGAATAATTTCAAAAGGATTTGATCCCTCTTTCTTTCCAGTGTGGAAAAACGATTTCCAGTGCGTTTTGTAGATGTTTACATACCAATTTGTTGTGTTTTCAGTATATATAACAAGGCTGATGCTTTGCTCTTCAAAATAGCTGCTGATGTGTTGAACATGCTTGAAAAACAGCTGATTAATTCATGGACAGCTCACATCCTGGGCTCCATCCTTTCTGATGACATTAACTGTCCAGATACGTTTATTTTCGAGGCAATGCTGCCATTTCTGGGAGCCTGGACTGCACACAAACTCTCCTCCTCAGCCAAGCTTGCACATAGCTGCTAAGTATTTTCTTTTTCAAGCACACTATCTAAACTGTTCCCAAACCACGCACTAATCAGAGCACGCCAGAAACAAATATTTTGATTATCAAGCTATGCTCTTATCATAATTTACTAAATAATATATGAATAATTTAGTTATGTTGCTTAAAGGCCCCAGCAAATATGCTCTGTGCAAAATGGGCACAGTAGAAAGAGGAAAGTTTATTTTTTCCCCACTCACTGTGGCCAAAATTGGGCCAAGAAAAAGAAATTGGACATCAAAGCCCAACACAGTAATCAGGACATCCACAGAAGACAAATGTCACAGAGTGAGCAAATGAAAGATTCAAATGACGAATTGGAACAAATTACACAGAAAAAAACAATCAAATATTAAAAGAGGGCATACAACTTTTCCCCTCTGACATCAAGGGTGCACAGAAAGTAATCACAGGACAGAAATGTTCATCATTGCCTCCATTTAGTGTAAGGGTAATAAAAGACATGTCAGAGCTGGGAGAAGAATCCCAGCCTGGCCTCTCATTACCCGCAGGGGACAGAGAGACTTTTGGGCCTAATAAGGACATGATTTAGGCAAATCGGGTCGTTATGATAATGGGCTGATGATAATAAGGCAGTTTTGCTCTTGTTTGTTTTCTTATTTTGTAGCATATTTACCCTATCGCCAGTGAGGAAAAAGGCAACATCTGATTGGTTCTTTTCTTTGATTTTAATTCTGTGAGCCGCGCACCCCTTGATGCCTGCTTTCAATTCACCAGGGATAAATCAAGACCAGCACTGAATTTTTAAACACGGTCCTCTTTGCAGCTTATTTTACAAGATTATCACTGTCTTTGTGTGGGGGTCGTCCATGGAAGCAGTAACCTGTAAGAAATGAACTTTTTCTAAACTGGGTTAATGGCTGAAAGTGGAAGGCACTCTCTGAAGGTGCAGCTGAATGCGTGTTTTCATTTGCAAGTTGCTTCTCTGACAAGCCTATAAACTATTCTTTTTTTTACATTTTCAGAAGTTTTCTTATGGGTGACAGTGTTTAAACATTAGTAAAGTCACTTTATTCATATAGAGCAGATGAAGCATGTGTAAAGCTCAGAACAGCAAAGCTTGTGAGAGGATTCTGCGCTTCAAAAATCCATATAAATATTGATATCAATGAAAGCATCATATACTGAGATTGACTTCAAATTATGGTAAAATTAAGGGATAAGTTCAGTGATTTATTTACTTTTTAAATAATGGAAATAAATATAAATACCAAGGAAAGGAATTTGTGAGATTATCTTTGGGTTAAATGAGAAAATGGTGTCAAAAAGGATTTTCTTTTGAGATAAAAGGAAGAAGCAGCTTAATATAGTTACACTACCAAAATGTTTATGTTTTCACCTGAAGGATTATAAGATTATTCTTATCCTATAACTGCAGAACAAAGAGTTTCTTCACCGTGGGATTTTAATAACAACGCAAAAGGATGTTTCCCTAATCAATACTGAAGATTATTCTCCACCCAGAGTAAATACATGTTACTCAGTCCTTGTGAAGTGCAGTGAATGATGCAAGTTGGGTTTAATATGGTACACCTTGAACATGGTCAACTTATAGACATGCACACTTAAAAAATTCTGCTTGAATTAAGCAACAAAAGATAAACCATGTCATGCCTGTACATCAGTTGGCAAATGGAACAAAAAGTATTTCAGCCTCTGACATTTAGATAGAAGATTACAGATTCATGCAGGGGATACACTTGTCTGTCTCTCTGTAAAGTCAGAGTGGCCACATCCTCCAACCTCCTTTGTAACTTGACCCTTGCCCATGAAGACTAACACACATAGTCAAGTATTATGTTCTAGATATTTAATTACAACAATTTGTTTCAACTACCTAAAATATCAAAACATGCACTGTTAGTTTTTTCCCTGAATGTATATGTTTGTTCTACTCTCCAGCCTTTCTAACTGTTCAGGATTTACACAACATATCTGGAAACTGGAAGACAGCAGAGAGAAAGACTAAGGATGAACAACATGGAGCCAATGCAGCCACTATTCCAGAGACAAAAGCAGAAAGGAGAGAAGACCGAATTAATCTGACAGTGAATAAGTGACAGTCATTGCCATCCTTTAGCGCCACCCTTTCTTCTTGTCGTCTTTAGCATCTCCAGTCACTCTTACCGCTAATTGCACAGTGGACACCTCTGAGCACGTTGGGGAATTTCATCTGCGATCTGGCACAGATTAACAGTCCCACTATGCTTTGTTGCTGCTTTATTTGCATGATAATTAGTTTGTGGCAGAGTGTATTCTAATTTATTTATTATTTCACAAATGTAGGTACACAGGGAGACGGCAGGAGTGAGCTAGAAGATGAGGGAGAAGAAAATAGAACAATGTGCATTAATTAAAGTGATTAAAGGATTGACTGAACTTTGCCTTGATGTGTTTATTCATTTAATAAGCAAAGTGGCAGTTGACTGTTTGACTTTTACAACAATTAACTGTAGAATTTTTGTTCATTTAGACTCATTCATCACACACTCATCATCCTCGGCATCAAGTATAAATTTCAACCTCTTTCCCAGAGGACCGTCTTCTTTTCTTCATGTCCAAAACCTAAAGACTAAAATTCAATTTGTAAAATTTAAGTCTCACTTCAACAGTCATTAATAGTATGCTGTGAAGGTCCTTTATTTGTTGTGCTTGTTTTGTGTTTCTCAAACCATACAACAATCCTTCATGGCGTACCAACAGCATGGATATCTGTGAATGGTTTGCTACTGGACGAATATGTTTATTTAGCTCCGCCCACATCTTCCCCTGCCAGTAGCTGCATTTTTATTAGTTTTCTACTAAAAAAAAAAAAAAAGCAGTATTTGTACATTTTTACAAAGAAGAACTGTGATTTGCAGGTGTTTCAATTGAATGGTGTTTAGCACAGAAGCCTCAGTTTATCTTGGACAAGATTTATACGAGAAGTGCAGCTAATGTAAGGTTGCCACGTAGCGTTATTTGGGGATATACTTGCTGTGTAGAATTTGGCACAGCTTTTTGATGCCTTTCTCCCTCATTTCCTTTTCTAATTCATTGTAAAACTCTGAAATTTGCTGCTGTTAGTTCCGTACCACACCGTCTCGACTGGAAATTAACTGGTCACATGACCCCCTACGGCACGTCCGGGGACATGTTAATGTGAAAAAAGTGTTCCCATGCAATATACTTTGATATTGAAACATCTGAAAACCCACTTCTGAGAGTGTAAAAACTTTTTTTCAACATTTGAGAGTGTTTTTCTTATTTAGATTTTGCTCAGATCTAGGTGGACTGGGACAAATATTGCTGAAAGTAAGAATTATTGAACATGGCCAAGCTGGCTTAGAATAATTTATAGGTGTGCACTGATATTATTGCAGTTTCATAAGCATTACTCTCATTCAAATTATACAACACTCCCAAGAAAAATGAAAAAGAAATATATATATATATATACACACACATATATATATATATATATATATATATATATATGTATATATATATATATATATATATATATATATATATATATATATATATATATATATATATATATATATATATATATATATATATATATATGTATATTTCAGGGCAGATATTCATATTTTACTACTAAAAAACTTCTAAAAAAGAAGTGGAGCCATTTCAATGGTTAAAACAATACATTAATTAGATTTGTTGTACTCTACCAACAATACCTACCTCCACAACTATTAAAAAAAATACATGACTGACATTGTTTAGGAAAGCCCAACAGTAAGTTAAAAATAAATGTAACAGCACATCTATATTTAAGGGCAGAGGGAGCCTTTATATAAGCTATCACTCCATATGTCCATCATTTTATAGGCATTCATTAAACTCGGTATTGGTTTCATTTGTCCTCGCCTTATCCTTCTTGTTTCCAACATCAGGGAGGCAGCGCTACATCCCCACCTGGCTCTTCTGTCCAAAGGCCTCTCTGTTGAACACAGTGGGGGGAATGAGAATCAAAACACCTCTTTATTCTCTGTCTCTCTATCCACCTTATTCCCACTACATTGTCCATAGGAACAAAGGGTGCCATCTATTTCTCTGACAGAAGCCAATGGCTGGTAAGAGGTTTGATTTGAGTGTTGAGGATGCTATTTGCCTAGAGAAAGCCTGAGGATGAGGGCTGATCGTGCTGGCAATAGAATCGGGCTGTCAGCTGGCATCTAGCGATAATTGCTTCCCATGGCAGGACCCCGGCGGCCCAGGGAAGAAGAGCACAGTGTGGAGAATCAACACGGGAATCCATTTCACCGCTGCTAAGTCATAATTGTTTCGTGAGCACAAGGCTACTTGTTGCCAATCTGCGTGAGGGCCAAGCTCTGATTGACACCCATTGACCGGAGAGGCCAGTGAATGGAGGGAGTGAGGGAGAGGGGTTTGGAAGGCCTTGAGTATCACCACGATTGTCACTCAAAGATGAGAGGAGGTGGTGGGGGTGAGGGGAAGGGTGAAGGAGAAAGCCAAGAAGAGGGAGGAAGAGGAGGGGAATAAAGAGACCATAGCGATCATGATTCTCATGAAGTAGTGTAATTCCCTTCATTTTTTTTTCTGATTGTTTCCTCTTTCATTATTCATCCACTCAAATCCAACCATCTCCCTGGTGAATCATCATTTACACAAGTCAATAAAGCAGTAACCCTGAAAACACGAGGTAGAGCCAGGCGTAATGATTTTCTCAGCCCTCGTCTCTACAGGGGCGGATGTATATTTTATCTGCTTTAAGCTGCAAGAAAACTATTGATTAGGAACTGATAAGATCATCTCCTTAAAATAGACACACATGCTTGTCCGCTTCATCAAAGCGATCCTTAACACCGATTAGGATTAACATATTCTTTATAGCTCAATTTGACATGGAAAAACACTGGTTCTCTAAAAGCCTCCAGTCCTCTGAAAGAGGGCTTAGATATATTGGGCCAATGCGCCCAGAGAACTTATCACTCACCTGTCCAAAGCTAATTCTGCCCAGTGTCAAGCATGGAATTGGATTTAAGAAAAGGGAAGTTACGTGGGTCCATCTGCTGTCAGCAGGTCTCAGTGCCCCTCTCATGTGTCACTTCAGCGCTGGGTGAACATGTTAAATTCCTAACAGGGTAAAGCACCATCACAGGCTATCTGTGGCCCTGGGCAAATGTCAGATGACACTTTCTATTCCCCATATACCCCACTACTTTGGGACAGGATCCCTGGCTATCTTTAAGTAGAAGCGATGCATCGTATAGGGGAAGTCTGTGGCGATCCTGACCCTGTGACAGTGGTGGCAGAGGACTTTTTTTTTTTGTCAGGCAGATGCAAAGATGAAAAAGTATCAAGTGGAAAAACAAGATCAAAATAAAAAGAATTAGTGGACATTATGAGATGTTTCCTTTTTGTACGCATACACTTCAAGCAAGCTGGTTGTACTTATACACAAGCAGCTTTCTTGTCTCAGCAGAGTCACTTTGGAGCATATCACCATTCAGAAAGCAGCAGTTACATCCACACTATGAGAGTAATTGCTGTTGTTCTGAAACCAGTTAGGGTCAAGGGTGAGGCATTATCTTGAAATATTTCTTCTGAGTAGAAATGGGCGCCTCAGTCGTCAGCCATGGCCTGCTCACTTCTAGCCTTGAGGCATTCAAATTGACAGGTCTCATTATTTGTGAACTCCCAATATTCCCCTTCGTATTCTATGGCCTGTCAATCTCTACTTGCCTGTCCATCTCATTGCCGCTTCACATCAGCTCCCACTCACTGACATCCACCATCTCCTCAATAGCTTTTAGGCTGAGAACTAGCTGCAGAGAGAGTGGGTATGTGTGCGTGAATGAGAAGGATTGTATGGGTGCAAGCAGTGCCAGACTTTATAGAAAGGGCCAGAGTATCTGCTGACAATCTGACAGGGATCCTCTTGTAAACAAACTATAACACCCCGTGTGATCTAAACTATAGCATTCTGCTGCAAATTAGAAGAGGACTCACACCTCCTGCATCTACTGATACGAGCACCTACATATAAATATATGAAGGCAAACACACATATAAGCACACACACGGGCAAGATGGCACCTTTGCAGAATCTTAAGTACCTTATGCAAACTGTATGTTTGTTGGGGAGGCACAGGCAGAGTACTGATGAGTGGCTCATTATAGCAACACCAGCGCTACACACTGGGTATGGTATAATCAAAGCCTGGGGGTACGTATTAATTATCCTTTTGAATAGTGATGAAATTTTAAAAAGCTTCTCCTTAAGGCTCACATCACGGATAGATGAAACAAAGCGCAGCACAGCTTGTGCGCTGAGGCTCACATGTGTTTTTACATCTGTTCAGGATATTTCAATTTGATGCTCAACAAGCTGAGACTGAGATTAAAGGATAATAATGTGTCATCCTCCGCAGAAGCAACTCTTCCAGAGCGAGTAATGGCACATCAGCAGCCAGGCGCTGGCAAGCAGGCAGGCAGCTCTGCATCTGCAAGGGAAGCTAGCTAACAGCCATCACAGGTGAAGTCAATCCAGACACATGTGTGTCTCCTGCTTGTCTCCAGTCAAGGTCGCTGAGGCGCCGCTTCTCTCTTTCCCCTCACACACTCCAGCTGACTGGAAAAGAGAATACCCTGTTTGAGCAGAGAGGAGGGGGGGGCGATGTATTGAGATTTGCTTGAAAGAAATATTTATGAGCTGATTTCCCCCCCACCCCCTTTTTTTTTTTTTTTTTTTTTAAAAAGAATGTGTTGTCTTTAATGAACATGTTTAAAGGTTGTTTCACCATCTATAATTTATGTGGCAGGGCTCTGTCAAGGAAAAAGGGCTAGTTTCAGTTTGCACATGTGAATCCCTGATCGTGATGATGTTAAAGTGCATCCCAAACATCTGCTTTGCAGGAGAAGTGTGACTGCTTGACACCGTTGTGGTTTGAGGCGTAAAGGCATTGAGAGACTGAGGATATTTGTTACTAAAATGAGTGAGGGATGGCTGATTGACACATACTGGACAAAAAAGAAGAAAAAAAACAGAAGTGTGAAGGGAAAAGGCTTGGAAGGCCTTGAGTAGAAGCAAGACTTTTGTTTAGCTAAAAGGTTGTACGTGTAGGTGAAGAATGAAGGACATAGACTCAGTTAAAAGACTTACTAAACCTGACAATGAGATCATGAAAGCTATTTTAGTTGTACTTTTTTTTTTTTTAAATTTCCAAATCTTTTCTTTATTTAAAGGCAAAGCCATTGATTTGTTTTGGGCAGAAACAGATCGTATCTCCACAAATATCTCAATATTCATATGATGCAAAAGACATTGTGTTTTGATGAAGTCTCTTCATAAACCACCTTTCTGATGACATCATCAGGGTTATTTTTCTCCAGCATGTATGAGCTCCTATGGTGCACAAGGAGGCATAATACAGCTGCTTCCATCCAGTTCATGTAACACATGGGGTAGTGCTGGTATATACGTGTAGAGTGCAGGCTGCCTTGTCAATTCAGAAAAAAACATATAAAAACATATATAGGATACTGAGTTCATGTCCTTTGGAACTGGTTGACTTATGCAAACCTGATCTCACTCTAGTGGTTACACATACTGTCATTCTGAAGTCATGAATTCATTCAAAGGAAATGCCTAAACCTGACTGTTTAACATGTATGTTTAACAGTTTAAGATGTATAAAAGATAAATTTAAGATGTACAATAAATGTGTCAACTGGTCTGGTAAAAGTTGCTGCAGCGGTGAAAGGAGCATGTGGAGTCTGTGGGTCTGCTCTGAATCAGCAGTTCCCCCTACACAACTAAACCTACTAAATCTGACTTATTTAAACCTGAACAGTCTCTATGTGACACACTCTATAGTAATTAATCCAATCATGTATTAATTTATACTACATCTATAAGGCCTTGTTTAAAACTTTGGTCCAAATTTTTCAAAACCGCTGTTTTATTTTGCTGATATAATTATGCCATCCTATAGTCTTTTATTGGACCAAATGACCTGAAAAACAATGACTAGAAAAAGTTTTAAAACATCTAAACACCATGCTGTTAAGATTAATCTCTCACATAGAAATCAAAGATAGGAGTAGAGGGTCAGTGGAATATATAATGTAGTTTGTTTGTATTCATAATAAATGTTCAAACAGGTTCTGATTTTGTTCACTTGTAATGTCACGTAACGAGCAACAAATGCTTGTTTTTAGATTTGTGATGTATATTGTATATGTGTATTGTGATACTAAAATGTTTTTTATTTATTTAGTCCAGTGGCTTCAACAAGAGCAATGACATAACAGCAGAAATGCAGCAGAGTTGCTGTTTTAGTCTGCTGGCGTAGTTGAAGCTACGTACTCCTACCCAAATCTGATTGGTCCAGAGCACAGACATCTGAGGAATGAGGTCAGTTTCTGTACGAGTGCCTGAGAGCTGAGGTCTGATGATAACAGGTTCTCTGTGGATAGCAGATATCCATTAATGCATTAGCATTTTAAAAACACAAACACAAACAAAGTAATCCAGCATAGCAGAGCAACGCAGTCAGTCATGAACGGCATTGTCATTGTGTGCAGTTGCATTTTCAGACAGGCACACATAAGATCCCACAGTCCAATGAAAAAAGTTGAACTGATAGATAGAGCCAGATAGTAGGTTTTGGTACCACTGATATGTTTAATTACTAAAACAGAAAGATATGTTGTTGTTGTTTTTTTTAAATTAAATTTTAAAATAGTCTAACTTGCCAGTGATGTAAAGACAGGAAACTAAATACAAATCTAATATTTGATCTGTTCATTCAAGTCGGATATAATTTTCAGGGCCAAAGTTTGTGTAAATCCTGTTTTGAGTTCCACAACCTTGATTGACTTCTGACATATGGAAATAGAGCTGCTTTCATTTAAATTTTCAATAACATTTCAGTTCATTTCACATAAAACAGCTCGCGTCGGCATGCATTGTTCGGTAAGAGCAGCTCCAAACCGCTTGCCAGTGTGCTGTCTGCACCTGAGCTTTTTTAAAAATAAAGTTTCATTTCCCTGCAAGATAAAATATGAAACTGTTTTTACAGATGAAGAGTATAAAAAGTCAAGAAGCCAGGCTTCATGACAACATGCATCAGAGTTTCTTTGGTTCAGCAGTGTAACGTTTGTCTGGATGTCTCCTTCCATGACCAGAGCAGATGATCTAATAGCCTGCTCCTGCTGCTGCAGATACATCCTCTGTGATGACAGCATGGGTGAGCAGGTGAGGTCACAGCCAATTGTCACTAATAGGAGCAAGATCAGCCGCGGCACTAGCAACTGTGCAGAAACTCTAACCTTATTATTTACAAAGCTGTATCTCGAACTTTATCAGTCTCAAACGGAGGTTTGCTTTCAGTGCACACGGCTGAGCAGATTATCACAGTGAAAAAAAAAAAAAAAAAGGAAGGAAGAGAAGGGAAAACAAGCCATACTGTAGCTGTCAAAATTTCATCCTGTCTGAATTTCTCTTTTACAAGTGCCTCACTATATGTAAACACAAACGCACACCCACATAAAGACACACATCTAAACACACAACACACAAAAAAAAATACACACATCTACGTGCACTCACATGCTGCAATTTTCCCAGTCAGGGATGTTGGAAAAGCTGTCAGACTCTCACAAAGAGAAGCAAATATATTTATTTATTTGAGTTCAGAGTAATTACTGGCATTACCACCGTGCTTGGCTGTGACACCTCTTTATAAAATCAGGTGTCAGAGTGCGCCAGGTAGAGACGTGTCAGGGAGGAAATGTGACTCTTTTCCTCTTCTAATCTTTAATCAAATTAAATAGGTGAGCACTTTTTGCTGCTCTCGCTTCCTCTCCTTCCCCTCACATGAGATGGGAGTAGATAAGCTTTGCCTGAGACTGCCAAGTGTACGTCAAGATGCCATGAAGAATTCTGTGTGTCAGCTCTTCTGTAATATTTGGTCCTGAGGAATTTTTCAATATGACTGCGCAAGTACACAAAGCAGCAGCTCAAGGAAAACACCAGAGCCAGGAATCCAATTGAAGGTATTTGTTTCCATTTCCGGCTATTTGGCAAAGATGAGACTAGATAAATATGGGTTGTTTTTTTTTTTTCATTCTCTCCGAACACAGTGGCTTCTGAGGAAATATGTTACTCTTGCCTCTTTTCTTTGACTCTAAATAATTGAACAGAGAGAGAAGAAGGCCTCTGCAGGGTTCATATTGAGTTTTTACTTACTTTACCCACATCTGCTCCTACTAGCTGTCTTCCTCCGCACATGCACACCCATACAGACTCACACACACACAGACAGATCAGATGACAACACGGTTCTGTGAAATGCCTGGCTTTGAACTTTTGACAAAATAAGCGAGATGAAGACGAGTGCAGGTACAATATGGTCAAACTCCATTGGGTTTGCAGATACTCACACTCCTCCTCTTCCTCTAGTGTGAGCACCAGCAGACGCCCCAGGGCCCTGACAGAAAAGATATGACATATTTAAAAAAAAAAAAAAAAAAAAAAAAAAGGAATAGAAGAGGGGAATGAAAACAACTTCCCCCTATAAAGACAAAAAAAAAGATGTGTTTTACATCTTTCTCGCAACGACAGCTTCAGGGACAGTTTATGTGCAAGAGACAAAGATACTTTGACATTGTCAGCTTGTGTGACTGAAGCTACCGATGGTTCCCGGCGAGAAGCAGCTGCAGCAAAGTGGCCTGTTCAGCTCGCGTTGATGTGCGTGTGTGAGAGGCGGTGAGGCGGCTGGCTCTTTTGTGTGTGTGTGTGTGTGTGACTTGATGTCTAGAGGCCTTTATGATAATGAATGTTAGGTCTTCCCCCGCTAAAACGTATCAATAAATAAAACATAGAAACTCCTCCGTTGTGGTTGATTCGCACTCTGAACAGGCGCAGGCCCCTTTTTAGCTCACTGCCACTTTAAGGGAGCGAATCTTAGCTGTGATACAAATACACCATCATAAACACTTAAGATGAACAATCCACCTGAGACTGAGAAAGCAGCCCTTTTATCCACAGAGAAGGAGAACTATACATAATTAAGAGAGGAAAGTGTAAAGATGTAATTGGTGTGTTGTTGATAATCTTGATTACCATTATTAAGTAGTTTTTAAAGATACATGACTCTGAGCCATATTTAGAAGATCTAACTTATTAATCAGGCAGCTGTTTGCTGTAGTGCTTCAGAGAACTGCAGAAGAGGTACAGTAAGAACTCAATGTGTGCCTTAGTGTAGAAAATCTAGCATCACAAAACCCTATGGTAATTGAAAAGTTGGGTCTGAAATTTATGAAAAATAAACATTCAGAAGGGTATATAAATCACTGGTGTGAGAAATGGAGCTCACAACCAAGATTAACTTTATCAAAACACATTTTAGAATAAGATCAAGTGTAGAGAAGGTCTGATAAGGTCCCGTTTGTGCATTTGTGATTTGAGCACAAGCCTTTGTTTCTTTGTGCTTTTTTTCTCTAACTGCAGAGGTTATGTTGTGGGTCTTACCCTCAGGTTTGACGCTGGCTCCCAGGTGCAGTCAGCCATCCGGGCCTGGCTCTCCCCAAACCATCCCCAGGCTCAGCTGCGATCTTCAAACAAAAAGCAGAAGAGAAGGGGAGAAAGTGTCTCAGTGGGGGGAAAAAAACAAGCATTGATTACCTATATATTAAGTGGAAGTTTATTTTTAGAGGCATAATATGTGTCAAAGGAAAAAGAATGTAGAAAATGCATGAAATTTGTCTAAATGGGATATTTTTAATCTTTTAAAATAAAAGAAATCTATAATTATAAAGCAGTGAACTTGGTTTAAATTTGTAAAAGTCAGTTCTGGATTTTTTTTTAATCCAACTGCATAAAAAAGGAGCAAATGCTTTATTTCTTAGGTGCACCATCCTAAGAGACAGTGAGACAATGCCAACATAAAGGAAAATAACATTTCAGCAAAGGGCAAGATGATACTAAGTTAAACATTAGTGCCAACAGAAAAACCTGACTGAGATACTACGACGCCAAATCGTGTGTAAATTGTACCATTTTTTATTCACAATCCGTAATCACTGGGATCTTAACCTGATAGTGTCAAGTGATTTGATTTACAATGTAACATATTGATCGTTTGCTTCACCCTTTCTCACAGGACCTCAGATTGTTGAACAGGACCCAAGTGAGCGACCTTTTTTGTGATGATGGTCGTCATCATAGTCATACTGCCCTCCACTGGCTGAAAGTCATATTACAACTGTTCAAATTAGAGTTGTGTGTTGATTTTTTTTTTATTTGATTATATAGAATATAATCATTATTTTTATTTTATTTACTTTTTATCATGCATAGTTAATGACAAGTTTTAAAGAGTTCATGGTGGTGACACCCAGTCTAGTGACTTCTTTCTGACAGTACATAAATTATTACTCATGTCTGTCAGATGGAGGCACTATAGGAGGTCTGTATCAGCTAAATACTTACTGATGATAATTATGTCGCTGTATTGCAGCATGATTGTATTTTTTTTCCTGTTTAAAAACAAGATTTCTTTAACCCCCCCCCCCCTTTTTTTTTTTTTTTTTTTTTTTTTTTTACAGCATCTTCACAGCAATGATTATCTAAGGTTAGCTTTAACAGCATCCATTAAAATACTATTTGCTAATATAGAAGTTCAGGAGTGTCTACTAATGAAATTATTTCCATTCAGTAGGAGCCCATTTAGCATGATCTCACTTAATATAAGGCACACATCTTGAAAATTATTGCCTCCACTTCATTGCATTGTCAGAGAGACATGTTGCTGAATTTATTTTAAAGCTTGACCAACTAAATGAAGAGTTTGCAAGCTTTTGAAATTGACTTATTGTTGAAAGCTAGACCACTGGCTTGTAACCTTTTTGCCCTTTCATGTCAGTGTGCAGCAGCTCAGTGTGAAGTATGTAGCCAAGGTCAGATTTCAGACAGCTTCAAAACGCCGACAGTCATAACTTTCACATTTCAGCACGATTGATTATCACATCAAAAGCCAAAACTTAGAGGAAAAAACAAAGCAAAAAGAAAAACAAAACAACAACAAAAAACAAAAATCCATGGTTGTGAACCCTCACACCCAGAAAATGTTCATGCAGGATTTTTACTAAATGTTTTTCACATTGCAGCGCTGGTACATTTACTTATCTAAAAGCTCTGAATACCTTCCTCTAACTACCATCCCCAGATCACAGAAAGCAGGCACCGCTCATGAAGGCATGTTAGATATTTTGATATTAAAGTAAGTTTGCCTTTAAGCTCACTAAAATGATAAAACCTTCTTATCAATCATTTCTTGCCTTCATGGATGCCATTTTTTATCATCTCAAACAATTAAAGGGAAAAAAACCTAATTTCTAAGTACATTTTGTCATTTAGGATTTTCAGTAATTCCTGACATAAATGTAAAAATACATTAAATGTTTATGGCCTAAAGAAAGCAAGATTTTTCCAAATGCTCCCCCCATCAGTGTCAGAACTTCTGCTCAGATTTATGCTGCACTTGCAGCAGAAGAGCTGCTGCACTTTGTCATCGGAGTGCTTCCCATAACATTTACAAAGTGACTCTGCTGAATGGAGGATTCTTGTTTGGCTTTCAGGGAGAACATATTTGGCTGCAGTTAAGTGGTTGAAAGATGGTGCTGAGGAGAATGTCGAACAAAACCCCGGCGATCTCAAACGATGCGAACACATGGTAGATCCAGACAGCAAGTCTCATTAGACCTTAACTTGACTGACATGGCTATCATTGCCATCCTGCTTGAGAAGGACGAGTCACACCTTTAGCAATGTTGTTGATACTTATGACGGCATTTTCAGCACAGCTTCTCTCACTTTCTGTATGACTAGCAGCCTGATTAAGAATTAGAAGCAATGTGTGCAAAATTGGTCTTTGGAAGCTACATTTCAACCAATAACTAACAGACTTGATCTGATTTGTCAAAGCAGGAGGATAAGTGCAACCTTAAAAAGAGCAGACCGTGGAGTCAACTGTGTCAAAGCCACAGGGTTCGAAAGCTTTTAAGGGACACCACCCTCTTTGCTCCAGTTTGTGGTGAGGTTTATAGGAAATGTGGTGCTGATTTAATGACACATCTGGCATTTAAGAGGAAGGCAGTTATATAGGCCATAATCTTGTTTAATTTGTTGATGGTTTGCATGCAGAATACGAGATCTTGTGACAAAAAGCTCACGTTTAAAAGGTAATGTGTTGATCTTCCTTTTTAAGGTAGAAGTCATGCTGTTGAATGCCTGTAACCACATGCCACCCCCCCATTTAACACGCATCTAATGCTTCTGATGCACATGCAAGCTCATTAAACCAAGCTGCTGTGAAAGATCATTCAAACACACAATTGCATAAGTTGAAATACACAGCAAAGGACGCCATGAGCATTGTGATTGTCCAAACTTCACGGTCATGATCATTTTTCCAGGTACTTAACTGTATATTTTCCCCAGCGTCTGCCAACCCACGAACAAATGCAGAAATAACAGAAGAATGAGGGCTGGAGGAGTGATATGCTACATTACCGAACATTTTTCACTTTTCTAGTTTTGCCTTTCATTCATATCGACTGTGACGGATAAAACAAGCCCCAGACTACTCCTCTGAACGATACGCTGGCCATGCTGAGATTGTAACTAGAGCAAAAGGGCTGATTAACTATTGTGTAATAATAACTTCCAGTCCCATTCAGACTGTTAGCATGTCGATCAATGTGAGCACTCCGTTACATGACTCATAACAAACATTTGGGGTGATTTAAGGTACGTTGTGAGAGTAAACACAGTGATCATTTATTTTATTTATTTATTTATTTAATATGAGGCAGTGCATATTAATAAACATTACTGTAAATATGCCAGAATTAGCCAGAAGGCTATTTTTAATCTGCAGTCCATGGACAGATGTAAAAAAGTCACCCTAAAAGAGCAAGCGCAAAATTACATATTTACATGATAAAATGACTATAATACATATGGTAAAAGTAACATTTAGGCCAAAAGTATATTAAATAATATTCATATCATGAAATGAATGAGGCATTAGCTGACTTCTATATTGGTTTTACTGTTGAGAAAGTTTGACTCTGTGTAGCTGTCAGAGGCCTGACTAGAATAATGAGTACCCAACGTCTGGGAGGCAGGCTGATTTAAGAAACTGGTCATGTTTAGGATATTGCCATGATTGAAACCAGATGGTACTGAGAAAACACACACTTTTCATTTTTCATTACCCAGTCTTTGGGTGAGAGACCTCAATATATGTCCTCCTCTTTTGAAGATGAGTTTTTAAATCATGCCAAGCTGCCTGCAGTGAGTTCCTCAATGAAATCTATAAATGTATGCTGAGGACTGTAGTTTCCAAGAAAACGACCAACTTATCTGCTTATTGAATCAGTTAAAAGTTCATTTTTCAAACTGGCTGAACCTACGGAAAAAAACAAACAAAAAAAAAACTGCACCCTGTTAATGTGTATGCTTGTGCATATATAGCCATAGTCCCTCAGGGCCAGGAAGATGGTTTGGCAGGGGATCATGGGGAACAGGTCAAGACGAGGAGTGGGGCAAGGCGAGGTAGGCAGACGGAAGAGTCAAAAGCAAATCGGCGAAGTCTTTGAATCCAGTGGAATTCCTCTCCTCCTCCGCGGCTCCTCTGGGAGGCGTCAGGAGCCTGTGGAGAGAGCGAGGTAAGACGGGGCCTGTCAGGAACAAAGCTCCAAATTCACATGATATGTTTAGCTAAAAGGGTGAAAGAGAAATGAATCAAAGCTTTGCGGGATCAAAGAAACGCAACAATAAAGTCAAGGCAGTTGCCATGGGACCAGCAGGAGATGCATATCATTTATAAGTTGTTCTTCGGCTCTGTCAGATGTGGAGGGAATTGATTGTTATTGTTTGGAGGATGAACTAAAGCTGGAGGGGGTTAAGAGCAAGGGTCATCATCACACAGCGAGAGGAATATATCTCCTCACTTGTTTTAAACAGCAGCTGCCTGTGATGTTTGTCAGAGGCCAACGCAGAGGCACCTTCAACTTTCCATAACAGACAAAAAGACAGATTCGACGACAACTTTGTCAACCCCATAAATATCTTATCGGCACAAACCACGGATAGGCTAAACATTTGTTTTGCATCTTACGCTGTCAGAGGTGATGATCACTGTTACTGTTTGAATGGGAAATCAAAAGACTTAAGCTGTTAACTGCAGACTTTCTTTTTCATTCATGCTGTGTAATTTTCAACAAAGGATTGTCACATAACTGTGAAAAGGACTTTGTCGGGTTTTTTTTTTCCAGGTTTGAAAATTTTATAGGATCCATTTACCTAAATTAGAAGTAAGATCATTGTATAATTAAATACAGCTCTGCCTCATAAATAGCGGAAATGTGTATGAAACCAAAAAGACAGTTAAATTATTGATTAATTATTTAAATTTTATGTCTAATCCAAGAAGCACCAAGAAGGAAATAACATGTTGAAAATGAGAATTTGATTGTTTTGTTGTTTTCTTCCAAATGGACGGTTAATTTGATGCCAGCGACGTGTTCAAAAAAAAAAAAAAAAAGGATAACATTTACTATTATGTGGCATTACTCTTCCTCCAGTTATTTTCTGCAGGAGTTTGGGAGACCAGTTGCTGTAAAAATAAAATGTTTTCTCGTTCTTTCTTGACATTTGATAGCTGTTAAAGTTGGGTTCCTATTTATTTTCAGGGTGCACCTGGATAGCAGCAAAGCAAGTTAAGCATTTAAGCATTTATATATTAAAGTTAAGCCGTAATACTTAACAGGTGTATGCAGCCACGTTCTTTCTAAATCTGTTTTAAAGCTTACAGTTCTGACACACATCCATCATTTACCATTTGGTCAAAATGCCAGTGAGATAAAGTACCACAGGACCTTTCTCAAACCTGTTTAAACAGCCCTGTTTGGACCTGCTGATTTTAAAGGTTGGGCTGGACAACATAAATAATGCCTATTTTCATTTAAAATGCTAATACCCTAAAAAAATCATGTCCCGAATTCTCTCCGAAAGTATTACACTTCCCTTGTCTGTGCCACTGACATTGGTCATTTTTCTAGGTACAATCTGAGGTGTGGTTAGGTCTTTAACTGGCCCAGGTCAGAAAATATGAGGGCTTGGGTGGCAAATGCTAAAAGGTTTCTGCTAACTACTGCCCTTAAAAACATCATCTATTCACTTGGCTTTAATATGTTTTGAGGCTTGGTGTGGATGTAATTTTGAACTTGTCTTTGCAGACAACATTAAATCAGTTTTCCTGCAATTTTCTATGGTTCTAAGTCAAGAGCTAAGTGTTAAACGGCTGCAGATATGAACACCTCAGTCGGTAAGTGGCTCCAAAAAGGGCAAGGTTGTTATGTCTGTGTTTTGCACTTTAAAGTCACTTCATACTGTATATGTGCTTAAGTACAGTAAAAGTGATCTTTAAAAAAAGTAATATGAATGACAAGCTAATCATTGCATTGCTTTCAATATAGATTTTACACAAGGTTCCAATTTTTGGAACAAAATAGTGAGACGATGTTTAAGTTATTGACCTATAAAAGCTTTTGTTAGTTTATTTTATCAAATGTCAGATTTGTTTAATAAGGTTTTTAAAGAATAGTGAGCAACCTTTGTCAGCAGATTCTCAGTCATTTCAGGTCAAAAAGTTGAAAAAAAAAAAAGGAAAAAATTGCCCCAGATGCTATTTAAACCCATAAAGAGCACATCATCTCAGTGTTATAGTTTCAAATGTATTTATTTAAAATGGTAACATTTTCTCTTTGGAGATATTAGGTATTTATATTTGTACTACAGTATTTTCATAGTCCCTATGTGGATATTTAGGTTTAAAAAGCAGTTACTTGTGAAAACCATTGTCTTATATCTTCAGTGTCAAAATGGGTTTCCAAAAAGCAAGTGAGAAAATCTGCAGTAAAATATTATATTTTTCTTAATTACAAACATTTCACAAGTTTATATATTAAATGTATATCAGTTTTATATATTTATTTATCTTTTGTGCATATGCAAGTATAATGTATACGTTTGTCTATGTGTGTGTGTGTGTGTCCTGTGCAAATACAGTATAAGGCCCAGTTTGTCGTCAGCTCTTTCAGAATGCACCCGTGAGAGATCCCAAAATAACAACAAAGGTTTCTGATTGGGTTGGATGAAAGCTCTGTCACCATCCATTTCAGCTCTGATAGTCTCCTCCCCTACTGTATCACTCATTGACACCTCACGCATCACATGGAAACAGGAAGGGGAGGAACACTGTATAATTTGACCAAGACAAACATTTCCATATGTTAATAAGATTACTATTACCTTGTTGGGGGGAATGGGGGGAAGGGGGTGTCTGATTGTCTGATGTTGATTTCAACTGAATGATGACTTGATAAGCGGGCACTGAACAATAATTCTATATCTAACTTTTTGTTTTATTTATTTACACACACATTTTATATATATATATATATATATATATATATATATATATATATATATATATATATATATATATATATATATATATATATATATATATGTATATGTATATGTATATATATATATATATATGTGTGTGTGTGTGTGTGTGTGTGCGTGTGTGAGTAAGTGGGAGCATATGATTGAATTTTATGCAAAAAAAAAAGACACGAAACCGTGCCCCAAAAAATACCCCGAAATCCAAACATGTTGAATAGGAACTGTCGAAGATTTAGGGCAAGAACAAAGCACAGCACAAGACAGTGGGAATTTAATCTTTTTTTCCCTTTATCTTCTTGGGTAATGTGACATCACAAGCAAGTAAAAGTGACAAGCTTTGAGAGCTGAAGAGGACACAGCTGGAATACTGGGAATGAAGCACTGAAAGAAAATCTTCTGTACCCCATCAAGCCTCTATCCAAGACCACACAAGAGAGACACGAGTAAAGGGGTCTATTTGATGGTTTAATCCTGGAAATCGTATTGCGAAGGAACATCTATTAGCTACTGATACTGAACATTTGCTGTGAGTTTCGGTTAATTTTGTCTACTGAGAGTTCATCTGTGTTTTCAACTCCGGTGTATCACCTCTGCCTCATTTCCAACAGTTTGGAGTTAGTTCCGATTCATTCATTCATTCATTCATTTTCCGAACCGCTTATTCCAATTCAGGGTCGCGGGGAAGCTGGAGCCTATCCCAGCTGGCTTTGGGCGACAGGCAGGGTACACCCCGGACAGCTCGCCAGTCCATCGCAGGTAGTTCCGATTTTTTTTTTAGTTAAATTTAGTCAGTTATCTTTTCCCTCAATAGTTAATAGAGTACATACAATGAATTCTCCTATTTAGTTGAAGTCCACAATAAGCTGGCCAACAGGTACATGACAAGCACTTGTAGCACAAATGCAAAAGACAATAAATGTGTACAGAAATGTTCAAATTACTTTTAAATCTAAGCAACACAAACTGACTACAAGCCAACACCTTGCTTAAAAAACTTTTTTTTGTTTGTTTTGTGTTTTTAAAGGCAAAGTCCTCATAAAATATATGCATGGTTGAGTTGTACTGGACATAATTATATATTTGGGAAGCTAAATGTCTCCCTTTGTTTACACTTTTAAGTTAATCATCTCTGTACTTTCTGCACAAACATGAGAAATGCATCAGTTTTCCATTTTTTCCACTTACTGGTGCAGACAAAAATAGACAAAGAGGAAAGCAAACTATAGAATAATAATAAACAAAAGACAAAGAAAAAAAGCCATGTGTATTATTAAAGTTAACTAAATTACCTCTACTTTGCAGTGCACTGACTGTAAAATTTGCTAATCTGATATTTGCCCAAAAAAAGCCTCTTGTCTAATGAGTAGGACTCTTTCATACAGTCCCCATTAGTAGTTAAATCCACTGTGAAAAATCCCTCCATGTTTTACCACTGATGTCAGGCCAACAAAGCTACAAGCAAGCAGTAAAGGACTCCATTGTTATTTCTAACTGGTAGAAGCCCTCAGGTTATTTTTCTGCCTTGAAACAAATCAATGAATCACAACTCACTTTGAACAATTGCACATTTGCTGAAATCAGATGTGGGCTGAGGAGCCAGCCATCATCACGCTTATTCTGTTTGTTGACAGAGAAGTACTTTGATAAACAAGCAGCTTGTTCTTTGAAACAGGTGCCCAAGCATGAGTTCAGTTTTGAGCAGCAATTCAAAACGGACTGATTAGACGGTGTTTGTTATTCCGCATGCAACTATTTGGATTCCGAGTATCTTTCTCAAAGTCACCAAGAGGCTTTCACTATAAACAACACACTGTTTATTTTTCAGCTATAACGATGCCAAAGTTTAACACGGCCCCTTTGCAAATACCAAATACCCTAAATGTCAAATTGTCTGTCCCATTAGTTGATCAAAGCATCAACAAACAATTTAACTTCATCCCGTCAGTTTGTATGCACGTTTGTTGAGCCAACGTTGCCCTCAAGTGGTTACTTTACAAGTTGCATACAATTTAACTTGAGTGCAAGTTTATATTACAAATGAATGCACTAAATCATATGAAACTTCACCTTTGCTATTAGTAAACAAGCTTTTATGACATCATTCTTAATAAATGTAAAGTTTAATTTCTCAACCAAAAGCCGGAGTCGTGGAACATAATGTGTTTTCATTGGCTGTTCTACAACAGTAAATAGCACATGCAGTCCACCCGGTTCACAAACTCAGCTTATCCTCACTATCAGCATATGGAAGTGTTTTCCAATCGCTATCTACTAGCAGCAAATGGTCTTAAATCAGTCATTTTAATATCAAAGCACTTAACACTAGAATGATGATTACTTGCAGGTGGACATCCGTGCTGCTTGTCAAGACTGCATTTGAAGAAAATGACTGAGCTCTTATCCGACACGTACAGTACAGCCAGTGTTCAATAGGCAAGATCACATTACAGAAGATTACTTTGGAGTTTCAGCAATTTTCCCAAATTACACTGGCCTTTGGTCTCTGGTAAACTTGATTGACTTGAATGGTTTTCATTAGAAAGCCCAGCAGAGTCTTTGCTGTTGATACTGGTGCACAAAAAACATGTGAGGGTGAGTGGGTGCAGCTGGGACACTGGAAGTGGACAGATATGCAAATACTTTCTGGGAAATGCTTCATCATGTTTTGAGGGAACATGAGCTCTGCTTTACATTGAGATGCTCATCTCTGTTTCCAAGGCCTCACATTGTGCACAGCAACAGCATTCAGCTTTTATTATTACTTTACTTTAATTATGTTAACTCACTGCAAAGTATCAGATGTTTTAATAGATTCATTTGGAATTTAGATTAAAAAATATTTATATATGTATATATTTGTCCTGCGATGGACATGTGAGCTGCCCAGGGTGTACCCTGCCTTTCGCCCGAAGACTGCTGGGATAGGCTCAAGCTTCCCAGCGACCTTTCATTGGACTAAGTGGTCAAGAAAATGGGTGGATGGATGTATATATTTACACTGTGTCATGCTTGAACTCCAGCCCACCCCTCCCTCTGTCTCTCCCCATCCACAGAACAAAATCTGAGTCATGGAAATCAATTGGATGTCATAAGGAGCCTGAACCCAGACTGACAAGAAAATAACCATGAATAACACTGACCACCCTTATTACCATTCTAGGAAAATACTTAAGAGAGCGATCTAAAAAGAAAAGTAATCCAGATCCTCTTTCTATTCATCAAGGCCAGAGATACTCCCACATTCCCCCGCAGCTATTTGGCTGCTCTAAAACCGCTGCCCCAAAACCTGAAATCCAAGAGCTATATCTGTTAGGAATTAAGCGATGCTGTCATGTGCTCCGATGCTGCCCGACCACATGCATAGAGTCCATATTCATTTCCCAAACCTGGCAACATCAACCTCAACTCTGTTAGTCTGCTGTTTTCTGACATTGAATTGATCTCTGTAACACAAATCAAGCTGCTGCTGGACAGAATGGGACTGTTACAGCGAACCGGCATCTCTGTGTCTCTTCAGCTTTCTAACAAAGATGTGCAAGTTTTTGATGCCATCTTGAGGAGATTTACTGACATGGCAACAAACTACAACCGCACTCCCTCTGGCTCAAGCATAAACATTAGGTTTAGATTTTAAGATCAGTTGTAATTGCTCTAAGTAGGGTAAAACAGTGACACATGCAGCAGCGTTGCAGCAGAGATAAATGTCAGAAACAAAGCATTTTTCATAATGTTGTGATCAAACAGGCCACATGCAGTTATGTATATGTTGTGTTTAAATGTTTCTAGCTTTATATTAAAGGCTGTCCTGCTCTCATCACTGGCAGGCTTCCCTCAGCCTCTCATAAAGTCTAAATAAACATGAAGTCATGTCAGCTGGGGGAACACATCCCACTCAGATGATAACGCTAGAGATGTTATTATTTCTTCTTTAATCATTTCCCTCCCCAGCTGCATTACCGTTACCTGACAGTTTAGAGGCCAGATTCACCAACTCAAGCCACAGCCATCATCCAGCTGACCACAATATCAAATGCTTGGAGAATGACAGCCGCACACTAAACAATCCCAGACAGCTTGGTCTGGAATATGTTATTACACTGTTATCTGAGCTGTACATGTACAGAATCTTCTGTCTGGCGACTATTACATCAATAATGTCAATATATAAAAGGTATGACTTTAAAGTATTTCCAGCATTTGACTTAATGGTAAAAAAATAAACAAAAAGAAATATTTCACTCATGTAAAATGGTCACTAATGCATGCACAATAACATGACATAATTCCAATAAGAGGTAAACTTGGAAAGATGTCTGGTATTTTTATTTTTTTTAAACTTTCCTGTGCTTTCACTTGTGATTTAACTTTTATTTAAATGTAAGATGTAATGTACTTATAATTATATTCTGTAAGCAGCTTTTAAAATTGCCTGTTTGAGACAAATCTTACTTGAGATTAGGATGAGAGCTCCTATAAATGAAGATATAGAAAAAAAAAATAACTATACAAATAAATAAAAACAAAACACTGTCCAACTGATTGTTGATGCAGGATAGAAGTATAAGATTAAGCTGGTTTAGGCAGTGTATAGTTTAGCTATACACTGCTAAACTATACAGGGTGTACCCTGCCTCTTACTGGGACAGACTCCAGCTTCCCTGAGTAAGCAGTATAGAAAATAATAGACAACAATATGAGCAGTTTGTGAGATGATTAATAATGACAAAGGAAAAACTAAAAAAGTGCAGATCCTCTTAAGTTATATACATTACATATATATATATATATATATATATATATATATATATATATATATATATATATATATAAAATTGGTTTTTTGTGTGATTTTTGGGATGATTTTCATTAACGTTTACATGGGAGCACGCATTACGTTGAATTTCAGATTACTTTAGACATTATTCACTCAGACTCCACACTTTATGTAGGATCTCAGAGGCTCAGAGCGTCGGGCACCATTGGTTCAACCTCAAACAATGTCTTTGATTCAAAAGTTCAGGTAAACTGTTCATCTTAAAATTAACTGAGGCTGTGCAATGAATGTGAAAAAGGTAGACGGGATGATGCAGAGTTTTCAGAGGTCTGTTGAATCCATTATTTCCTTTTCTTAACCACTTGATCCAATTAAGGTTCACTGGGAAGTTGGAGCCTATCCCACCAATCAGTGGGCGAGAGGCAAGGTACACCCTGGACAGGTCAGCAGTCCAGTTCACTTCCTTTGCACATTATAGAAATGTAAACTTCCAAAAATTCCATAAAATTATTTAATCAGATTCTTCTCAAGTTGAGTTGTTAAGTTTAAACGTGACCCGGAGTGGCCTAAAATATCAGGCTCCAAAGCATTTACATTGTTTTTTGGTTTTTTTTTTTTACAAAAAAGCTGCAAATATAAAATATATTAAACCAGTTTATTTTTGCATGTTTCATACACTTGATTTACTCCACCACTTCATTCAGAAACATGAACTATTCATTCATTCATTTTCCGAACCGCTTATTCCAATTCAGGGTACAGGCAGGGTACACCCTGGACAGCTCGCCAGTCCATTGCAGGGCCACACACAGAGAGATGAACAACCACCCATGCTCACACTCATTCCTAGGGGCAATTTAGAGTGACCAATTAACCTATCATGCATGTGTTTGGATGGTGGGATGAAGCCGGAGTACCCGGAGAGAACCCCCGCATACATGGGGAGAACATGCAAACTCCACACAGAAAGGCCACCGACCAAACCAGCCAAGGATCGAACCAGCGACCTTCTTGCTGTGAGGCCACAGTGCTAACCACTGCGCCACCGTGTAGCCCAAACATGAATTAATGAAAAGGAAAAAAAAAAAAAAAAAAGTTTAAACCCAACTTTTGTACTAGCAAGTACATCTGACATGAAAGAACAGTATACAGAAGCAATGAAAGTAGGAATACGTAAGTAAAACTAACTCAAATCTGTATTTTCTTTACAGTGCTTGGGAAAATAATACATTTTACCTGAATCGTTTTTCCAATCATCTTGTTAGTCTGGTTTTCCCCTTTGTGGTGAATTTTTCCTCGAGCACTGGAAAGAAAACAGTTTTGAGCCGATTTTACCTGCATATTTAAAAAAAGAAAATCCTACTTTTAATATTATTTTGACTGATTGCTGATGCAGGCATACCACCACTATTTATCTACTGGCAGAGAATGTAATATCTCAGATTTCACTCATCATTGGACATGATGTCTAAAAGAAAAGACATGAGCTCTAAAAGAAATTTAAAGTCATTCTGGATTAAAAATCCAAAAGACACTACTACAATATTCCTATTTGAAGGAAAGATGGGCACATAATGACAAGTTTATACTGATTATTTCATAAAGGAGTCTGTTCCAGGGTCTACAAGCTGAGAGGATGTTTGCATGTTTTCAGCCCATCATAGGGCTCCTTGGATCAAGTTTTTGATCAAATCAAGTTTTTTATTAAATTATTTATGCCACAGAGACCTGCCTCTTTCTTCACATTTTAAGTCAATTTAAGCAAACAAAAGTTCAATAAAACATTTAAATGAATAAAAACAATGAAGCTTGGCAAGCTTGATCAACATGTGACGTTTTAATGGAACTACAAGAACTTCACTGAAGGGACCTGCTGATGTTTTTAGTTCATATTTTCCGAAGCCAGAGCAGATTCAAGTGTTTACTGGACATCATCCTTACAAATAAGCATATTTACATTACTTCAATATCATGATTTTTTTAAGGCTAAAATGCTTTTTACATTAAAAAAAAAAGTTAATGCAGAAGTAATTACACTTAAGAGCTTGTTTGTTTGTTTTTTTTATAACAAAATTACATATAAAATTGTTGTTTTCCTTAATCTTTCATACTGGCCAGCTTTGCCTACAACATACAGAACAAAGTAAATTATAGGACCTTAATGTAGTGTAGTTAATGGTGTTGTCATTCATGCTTTGATGCAGAGCATCGCATCCAGGAGGTTGTTTGTGTGTCTGACATGTGCTGTGATGAATCCGTGGCTCTTCAAAAGCAGACTGTACTCTGTTGCACATCTCTGTTTCCCCTCGCTCATGCTGAGGGCCTGCAGCAGCCCACGACTCGGACCGCTTCTGTCTTCATCCAGAAAGATCTCACTCAGCAGGACACCGCAGCCTAGCAGCACAAAGTATATGCAAACATGCAACTTTAAAGCATGGTGGGAGTTTTTGTTCCCACTCATCACGTGGCATTTTACTGCTTTAAGTAAAGAATAAAGCTTTATGTTAGCAACGAGGTCTGTTGGTTTGCTTGTGAACTTGTTTGCTCCTTTTGAACAACTGTTTTTTCCTTTTTACTAATCTTTTTTTTTTTTATCTCAGCTGAACACTGGTAATAATCTACAGCAGTGGATTTCAATCAGGTCTCACAGATTAAAGCACAGGATGTTTTTTTTTGTATTGAAACCAGAAAAAGCAGCGGCTAATTTAATTTGATATCATTTTAATTTATAAAGTAATCAGTATGAGTTGCAGCAACAGTTTCCCTGCAGAATTAAAAATCAGCAAACTGAATCTAATATAGTTATTTTATTTATTAAACTTCTCATTGTTTATTTAAAACCAATTGTAAAAGGAAAAAAACTACAACAGAAGATTCTTACCTGGTGTGCATGCATTTGCAATTTTACTCAGCAGAATATGAAGTTTTTCATCAGTCAAATCATGCAGAATTCTTGCAAGGATGTACAAATCTGCTTTGGGTAATTTGTCTTTCAAAAAGTCTCCTGTTAATCCAACGAGAAGCACCGATGAGACAGTTACAGCATAAGCAGTGAAATAGCTGTGAATAAATGAACATTAATAATTAGGGGGAAATTATTATCAGAGATAAACCTGATAACTGACCTGCCACAAATAACACCCTGCTGTCTTTATGCTGAGGATGGAAATATTCACTCAGTTCCGTAACGGCAGGCAAGTCAAACACTGTTACAGAAAGTCCAGGATAAGCTTTAGTGAACTCATACGCCATGGCACCAGTGCATCCTGGGAGAAGAAAAAAAAAAAAAACTGAAAAAGTGGACTTTCCTCCACTTTTTCCCCAATATAACTAAAAGTGTATGTGTTTTTTTTTTTTTGTTTTTTTATTCTTACCACCAAGATCACAGGCTGTTTTATAACTGGAGAGGTCAAACGCTGTTGCCACAGCTTTTGCTGTGACTTTTGCATAACCGTGCATGGCCTTCATGAATCTCAGCTTGACTTCTTCACTGTCACAGACAGCATCCTGTTTCCAGAAACAGACAGTAAAATATACTGAAAGTACAGAAAGAAAACAAAGGAAAAAAAAAAAAGGGTGAAGTATTCCACTTCTACCGCTGATAGTGAGCATTGAGATGGCCACCTGACACGTGACGTTCTTGGCTTTCTCGCGCTGACTGGTTCCCTCCTTCACAGCGTTTTCAGTGTGAGTGAAAAGGGGCCACAGTGTGTCGTTGCAGTGCTGAAGGTATCCATGCAATGAGAATGAAGCATCTGACCTCAACAAGCGTGTGGCCAGATCTGTGTTCTTGTACACGGGCCTTGGACATGCTGACAGTAAACACACCATCAAACATTTCATCATAATTTTAATTTTAAATGTTTCCTGCAGAATACCTAAAAAAAAAAGTGATTCTTATGTAATTATGAGAAGAACAGTGAGATGACTGACTTCTCTCTTTGGTTTTCAGCAGTCCCAGAGACACACAAGCCTCCAGCAAGCATTCAGTCCCCTTAATAGAAGCTTTGATCTGCTGGGCCACCTGTGCTGCATCCAGCCCAGACTTGCTGTGCAGCAGGTCAAACACTCGCAACTTGGATGCTGTAAACAATGCCTGGGAGATTTTTGGAAAGAGAGAAGTGGGGCAGTGATTACAAAATGAAAAGATGTTGGATGGAAGGCAGGCTGACTTCCTTAAAAGGATTTTTCTGGTTCCAGTTTTCCACTAGGGTGGGAATTTTTGATATTTCTAAAGAAACAATTTAATATTGTGTAAAAAAAAACTAAATAAAATAAAATAAAGGGACAATTCATATTATCTAGAGAGTCAAGTATGAAAATCAATATCAGTATGTCTTTTAAATTTATAGACCTTTGAATAAATAGGTATGTTAACTGTGTGGGATCTCATCATTGCTGTATTTGGGAACTGGACGCAGATACGAGATCACACTTTGACTTGTGAACTAGTGTTCAATCTAAAGTTTAACCTTTGGATGCCCTTTTCTGTTTAAAGTGAACATATAAGAGTTAGCTAATATATAATATTATATACTAAAAAGTCAAATTTCAATGGGCAAAAATGTCTGTTTTGCATTTGTAACATCTAAAAGGCACCAACTTGCAGGTTCTGATATGTAAAGCAGAAAATAAAGAATGGAACTGTTAGTTTTTGATTGCTGCTATTTCAAAATTGTGTCTGTGAGAAATGTAAGATGAGGGGATCTGTAAATGAGGCCGTATTTGAAAAAAACAGATTAAACTTTTACAATAGATTGCACATCAACAAGGCACAAAGGCAAAAAAAAAAAAATCCACACATGGCTGCCAGGATGCTGCAAAATGACATCAGTGTTAGCAAAACATCACACACCTCAGAGCTGTTGCACAAACAGAGTCTAAAAAAATACCATCTGGAAGAAAAGCTTGTATGGCATTTGGTTTTGGAGGTCAATATACAAAGCAACATCTGGATAAGCTACAGACAACAATTACCAAAGGTGTGCTTGAGGGGAAAAAGGTGGCATAAAAAAAAGGGCGTGTAGAACTCTAAATATTATGTTGTGGTTTTATGTTGGAATCAGAAGCAAAAGAAACACTTTATCTGTAGATCGAGAGAAAAAATAAATTAATTCTGGGTTAAATTTTTATGCTAATTTATCAACAGAGTGCATTTTAACTCTCTTCCCTCTGAAAACCTACAGGTATAGAAATAGGCGCAAGAATGTAGACCCTGTTATCTTCTTCTGTAATCTCTGTGAGGAAGTCTTGTGGTCATCTTCAGGTTGCTCGGTAACAAGGAAAGACAACAGAGAGCACTGCAACTCAACAAGAAATCATGTAGTACATATCCGTCCCTTTCACAACAACAATATTTAGGAGTTTAAACCAATAATTGTCCAAATCCATCACAAAAAAACTTTATACGTGAATTTTCTACTTACAATAAACCACATCACTTGTTTACTTATTTACGCTACAGAAAATCCAATTACCTTTGAGGCTTTGAACCCATCACATAATTCACAGATTCGCTCCAAGTCTTCTTTTTGAGGTTCACTGTCTTCATGCGCCGCTAAACTGGGCTCAGTCACATTTCCTCTACTTCTTATCAGTGGTGATGTTGCAGTCTCTGAGTCCCTGGCCTCTGTGCCATCATGTTTAGACAAGCTGTTGACCAATGTCCAGGAACTTTCACTCACTTCACTTTCATTATCTTTTCTTTTTACCTGTAAGAGGAGATTGGTCAGTTTTCTTTTCATCAATGACAGAAAGTGAGAGATTTAATAAGGAAAACTAACCTTATGGACTGGACTGTCTGAAGGGCTGTGCTGGCTGTGGTGTGACTGATCGGAACAAAGGTTGTTGGGTCTGGGAATGGATGAGGAACCATGGACTTCACAGTTGTCGCTAGACTGCGAAGTGGGTGGCTGATGAGTTAGTCCTGAGTTGCCATGGCTGCCGTTGTGGATCTGATCTACACATTGACTCTTTTCGCCGGAAATGGATGATCTTTGGTTGTAAATAAGATCAAGCTGTTTGCAGAAGTGGTTGAGGGGAAAACCAACCACATTGAGGAAGTCCCCATGAACATACTCTACCAACATGCCACCCAGAGCTTGAATGCCATAGCCGCCAGCCTTGTCCCTGACACAGACATTGAAAAAATTCCATTTCACTAAATGTACAGCACTCACCATCAAATCATGAATATACAATACAAAATCTTTTTACTATGTTCTTGTAGAGTCATTCCTCAAGAACACTAAGTGATCTGAGTCTATGTGTTTTGTGCGTAGACATGCTGTCCTAGATCAGACAAGGCAAACACAGCTATACAAAACTCAGGTATCAAAGTCCAAAAGGCAACAGGTTTGTGAAGCTCATAATCAGTTAAATACCATTCATCGATCGACTGCTTACTCAAGTTACTACATAAAGAGTGATCAATAGCTGTTCAATAATGGATGTGACCGTACAAATTTTCACCCTCACATGGGTTCACCACTATTGATGTACTCCCACAGCATTTCTTCAGACAGCTCAGCAAACTTCACCCTTGTTTCCTCATAGAAGTCTATCAGCTGGTAATCCACTTCTTCATCTGGGGCAAAGGGTCATACAAGTTTGGAAGTTAAAGGTTTTCTCTGATGGAAATACTACATGTAATACAAAAAATCATCTACAGTACACATTTCAGAAACTGGTATAAAAATGACGCTTTGCAGAGTACTCCTTTTTCTTTATGAATACCTTTGTAAAAAATTTTAAATACTAATTTAATTAAAACAAAACTGTCAACAGGATTATTTCATCTGACTTGAACAGAAGAGAGATATATTTTTGTGACAGAACAGTGACTTACTTTCTTTCTCATGGCAGAGGACGATAGCGACACCAGTAAAGACACTGTGCTCTTTACCACTTAGCCTGGAGAATAAAAATAAGGATAGTGGAGAGAAGCAGTTAGGAGACGTCTACAAGCCTCCTGTCTCTAATGTTAATTACAAAACTGCATGTTATACCAACTTTGACAGCATCCTGTATGCGTCTTGTTTGTCCACCGGCTTCTCCAAAATCATGCCATCTACAGTCTGCGCATACGACAACAGTCACAAGGAATAGAAAATGTTTAAATTAATTAAATTCATGTTACAAATGCAAAATCTGACTTGTTTTATGATCTTACCACAATAGTGTCTGCTCCAATTACGATGTCTGGAGTCTTCAGGTGTTTCTAAAGCAAATGAGGTCAAAATATGCTCATTGGTATTATACATCTGAGGAATTCCAAGTGTTTATTATACACAAGAATAAAAATCTAAACTCACAAATGGCATCCTCCTGGCCACTTCCAGGGCTTTCTGCTTGGCTGTTTCAACAGCATACTCCTGAGGTGCTTTAAAAAGTCTTTTATCAAGGGTTTCTCTAAACCATGATGGTACAACTTCAAAGCGCAGACCCTGACATATAAGAAAACAAAAAAAGAAATTACATTATGAAAACCCATTTACATGTACCGGTACATCATTTCTGATGGATTCACCACAACTTGAATCCATCAAATTAGCTACAAGAGGGTGTCTTATATATGGTATAAGCATCATTTTATAGAGCCTCAGTATGACAAAAAATGTATATATGTCTACTTATACATACATCCCTTATAAATGGGAATGGGATTATGTTGTTATATAACTAGTTTTTACAATAACATCCTACCAATTAAACATGTTGTACAGCTGTTATAATAAAACAACAGTACATTCAATTACATTAATTAGAAAAATACAAACCACATTACGAAGTATCTCCAGCCTTCGAGAAGAGGCACTGGCCAGCACAACCAGTTTACCGGCAAGCTTAGAAATGACTGGGTTCAAGACCATTGTGACTTTCACATCTGACTCCTGAAAGTGAACAAGGTTAAACATTACAGATGTGGCCTGATTTGTGTCAGGAACTGAAAGAGTCAGATTTCGTCTGGCAAAAGACAAAGTTTTTTTTAAGTGTCTGAAGTACTTGCTTGGTTGACAAAATACAAACAAGTTTTTCAAGCAAATAGTTTGACTGTCACTTTGAAATAATTGTCACATGTAGCCCCTTGTCCACACTTATGCAAACACAATGATGCATTCAAAGAACACTGAAATACTGAAGGCAATGTTAGACATTCCCCAGCTGAGTAAATTCATTTATAATATAAAGTACCCCCGAAAAAACACAATTTAACACTGAGAGTCACTGAAAATCCCACTATATTTATCAGCAGGTGATATTAAACCCACAAAATCAAGCATAAAGACAGTTTTCCGCAGCAGTCAAACATGTGGGACGGCTAGCAGCACCAATTCATATTAGCAAATTCCTACAACTACACGTGAACGGCGTGTGCAACGTTTTGTTTGCAAATCTACCCAAAACGGACTAGATTTACTTTAATTGTGTTTTTATATTAATGCAGACACCATTCCTATAGTTTTAGAGAATCTACTTCTTACCTGCATAACTCAAAGGGAAACAGTAGTGACAGTGCTGCTAGCCAAGACGAACTGCGGAAGGCAGCGTGCGTAATGACGTCATTTGGAGGCGGGTCTACTAAAGCGGTCGAGGCTTAAAAAAAAAAAGAGGCAGACGTGTGTGGCCCTCGACCGTGTGGACTGACGTAAATATAACTACACAACAACAACAACAACCATAATAATAATTATTATAATGATAATTAGAAGAAGAAGAAGAAAAATTATGTATTAACAGAAAACAAAACAGAAAAATGCAAATATTCAAAGAGCTTTAATAAATATATATATATATACAAATAAAAAATACAAGGTCAAAAGACATTATCAATGCTATCCATTTACACATAAGAAATATAAGATATAGCCATTTTTACAAAAACATTTTTAATGGGATAATAATAAAATGTGGAAAGATTAGGTTGGAGTGAGCAGATTTGGCAAACAAAGAAAAAGTTTTATTGACACTAGTTTAAGTCGTTGCATGCTACATATTTGGGGAAGGAAAAGACTTTTGGTCAATGTGTATGAAATCAATAAAAAATGTGTTTGTTCCTTTAAACTGGAAAGGAAATTAGAGAATTGTTTTCTGGTGGCTGTGAGACAGCTGCTTTCCATCTTCCTTTTTGTCTTCCGTCATGTTAATGTATTTGAAATCTTGATCAAGAAGTGATGTTGTGAGAGCTTAAAACACCATGTCATGCTTACATTCTTTCCTGCTAACTTATTTTTTTCTTTCATCCTGCTGAAGTAAAAAGATGCTCTTTTGTAATATTTGAAATCTCACTGTCCAGAATACAAAGTCTCTTTATTTTCCATTTTCATTGAGTCTGCACTACTCAGGCTCTGCAGATTTATAATCTCCCTCAACTTCTGTCTGAAATCCTTTGAAGCAAAATAGTAAATGAATGGATCAAGACAGCTGTTCAGACAGCTGAAACAGAGAGACAGTTTGTACGCTATGTAAACAGACTTGTTATAGAAGAGTCTTAGGACACTGTGAAGCAACAAAAGAATGTTGTTGGGAGCAAAGCAGAGCACAAAAACCAGGAGAACAATGACAGCTAGGCGTATTGCCCTATTTTTCTGGGTTGTCTTTGAATCTCTTGCTAGACTGCGTATGACATTGATATAACAGAATATTGTGACACAAAAAGGGAAGAGGAAGAGGATGAACACCATGCCGAAAAGGAAAGTTGCCCAAGCTGACACGGAGGGGAGCATGTTTTTCTTCAGCACGTCGAAACACGTGGTAATCCCAAGTTCAGGAACGTCAAAGGTCAGATCTGTGGTCATGAGAGGGTACAGAACGCCAAGGACCAAAGCCCACATCAGGAGGCAGCTGAGGACAGCAATGGTCTTTTTCTGCCTGTATTGTCTGAACAGCATGGGCCTAACTATGCCCAGGTAGCGGTCAATGCCGATGGCCATCATTGTGAGGATGGAGCAGTACATGTTGGTGTAGAAAACCATGGTCATGAAACTGCAAATGGAAACAAACAAGGTTATAGAAACTGAAATGTTGCCAAAGAAGACAATATTCTTTCACATTTTCAGATAAGTCTTAGCAAGGCAAAGTTGAAAGTTTCCTTTGTATAAAGACTGGAAAAAGTGCAAACATCTGTCATGGCTCTGGATAAAGTCAGTAATGATTATCTGTACAAATATGAGGCTATTAAAGCTGGGGTAGGTAATCTTGCTCAGAGACATTTTTTATTTTCTGTGTGAAGTGGTTCCTCATCCTGATAGCAGTCTATACATTTTAAAATCATGAACAATAAGAAATATAGTTAAACATCTCAGTTTACTGTAAATCTGTAAAATCCCTGACCAATCAAAATGTTCGGGCCGAGTTGTTCATTTCTTATATTTCGTAAGCTTCTTTACGGCTGAGAAAATGCAGGAAGGATTTCCCGACCCAGTTCGGTTTATTTGCCTCCTCCCGCTGAACAGCCGAGAAACAGAAAACCATTGGTGGAAAAAGGTGTGAACTAGAAAAGCAAACCTCTGCCAGAGCATTTAAAAAAAGTCCTGGATCCAAATGGTGATCCGGATCACCACCAAATTGTAGTCTACTCTTCTTTTTCACATTTTCAACAACTCCTGAAAATGTAATTAAAATCCGTCCATAACGTTTTGAGTTATCTTGAACACAAACAGATAAAAACATTACCTCCTTGGTAAGAAAAAAGCCTTGGATCACGCAAGGAGCAAAACCAGAGGGGGAGCAGCCAAGACAGGGGGCCACTTGCACATCTTGAAAGCTCCCCAACATTACCTACCCCAGCTTTAAATGAACCAAGTCTGATTTAATTGGGGCTCAAGTGCCAAATAATGTATGTTTCCGGTGCAGGAAATCACTGCAGTTTGTTCTGCTTTTATGAGGTTGCAAGTTGGCAACTTTAACAAATGCTAAAATACATTTGTTGCATCCTGTGTGTGATGGTGGATGTTTTGCTAGTTTATTCAGTCAGTGAGTCCCTTCATTCATTAAGTTTACCTGCACATCTTTGACCCCAGATTCCAGTGGTATCCTTGAAGCTGGTAGGAAATTTGAAAGGGCAGGGCAGTTCCAAGAGCCAAGTCAGTGAGGGTGAGGTTAATCATGAAGATGATGGTTGGAGACTTTGGGGAGGTGCGGAAGAGGAGAAGCCACATGGACAAACCGTTTCCTGACAGGTTAACGGCCGTCACAATCATATAGATAACAGATATGACAATGCTGGTTTCCACATTTTGAAAAAGAGCTATTGTGGCATTGTCAAGGTGGCTGCTAGTAGAATTTCCCGTCATGGTTGGATGGAAATAGTCTCTTATCACCTGTGTGTCAGAGTTAAAAAAGAGGCAAAGAAGTTTGTTAGAACCACAGAATAAAAGATAAAGGAAGAACTAAAGCAATGTCATGCACATCTTTACTGTTTTGTATTGAGTTTTGTAATATCTGAATGAAAAAGCAGAAAAATATCAGAAATCTAAAGCAATAAGGAAAGAAAAAAAAACCCCGCAATGAGCTGTTGGTTATCCTGATATATTCTGCAGCTGTGAATTCAAAGTGTGAAAATGACACTGTACTTGTTCCAGTGGCTCATTTGCTCTGTGTTGTTGTTTTCGTGCGAGTGAGAGCACATGGACTGGGTGAGGTTTTCACACAGGAAAACGACATGCTTGGGTTGTGGTAATGTGCACCACCTGTCACACTGCATTCCATTTTCTTACTTTTTTAAAAATGAATTAGGGACAAGATTCACACCTGCTTCTGTGAATTATCTAAAAGTCTTAAATGATGTTGTGTACATGCAAATGTTTATGCATGCAAAAGTGAAAGTTAACTGGACTCCATAAAAGAATTTATTCACAGATGATAAATGCAAACACTTTCTATGGCATATGGTAGAAATAGTGTTACAATCAAGGTGATTACCACAAGCCATGTCAAATGTGTAAAAATAGTTCTCTGAATCCCTTCATTCATTTGTGTGTAATTTTTCAGCAAGGGAGAGTACACTATTACAACAGAAGTGATGCACATAGCTACATTGTCAAAAACAAAAAGAAAATAACTCCAAGGCACCCCTAAAAAAACCTTCAAATCTTATTTTGGAATCGTAGTTTCTAAAAGAAGATTTCAGTTTTTAATTTATGTCTTGCTCTTTATTCAGATGACCACAATGCCCTAAACATGTTTCCTGTTCAAAAAAAAAAAGAAGTCCAACCCGGCAGATAATGATAATATTTTCTTTGCTTTCTTTTAGTCATGTTGGATCTTTTAAATTGTATTACGACTACAACTCCTAACTAAACTATGTCCCCAGTTAAAGGAAAAATATAAAAGTTTAATAAACGGGCACGTGGTGCCAATAGTACTTCACCACAGCTATTTTAACAGTGGAAAAAAGATTAAATCATAAAGTTAAAAACTTCATAAAAGTCATCGGGAACTTACCTTTGTGAACACAGTGTTCGATGAGGCATGTGGGCAAATGAGTGTCGGTTACAGATAAAGGCACGAATTGTGTTGCTGAGGGAGGCTGCAAAGGAAATTGGGTTTGAACATGTTACAGTGCCAAAGAGAGGAAATGCATCATGTGACATCCTTCATACTCCTAACTGTAGTAACGGCCACCTTACATTCAGTCAGATACAACCGGTGGCACATTGCCTTCCCTAACTAAACACGTGTGTGAGATTACTCAAATGTACACATTCAGTTTTAGTGTCTTGTTTATCCTAATATGGTAGATTGATCATGACAGACAGTGATAAATTGTATCATTATTAGTTTATATGATAAAATTTCCTGTGTACTGTACAAGATGGCGTGGCAGAGTGCTAGAAAGAGCCTTTAGTACACCTGAACAAAAAAGAGAACCCACAAAATCTTTCTTGGGATTTCCCAGTATATCAGTGGGTGTTGATTTCACTTTCAGTTATTAGCAGCTACATAATTGATGTGATTTACAAGAAATACCAGTGATTATGTCATATGAAAATGAAACAAGACTAATGAGAAAAGGATCAGAGCAAACACACTGTTCTATACATCAAATAGTCTACTTAAACTTTTACTTGTGTACTTATACATGTGTTGTATGAACGTGATCTGTTAAAGTGAAGTGAGAATTTAAGATTTCGTGGAGCATGTGCTCTTTGCTGCTGGCTTCCTGTTGATTATGAGATTTCTGCTTTGTCTGGGTGAAAGTGTGACTGACAGGTTACGTGATCACTGTGTGGTAGTGCAAATCTTTCAGTAACTGTCATGAATTGTGGAAGTAAACCTGCCTGAGCCATTTCTATCAATAGTACCAAAAGTAATTGTTGCTGTTTTAAATTTTTAACCATTTTACTGTAATTAACTTTTATCTCAACAGTTTCCTTAAGAAACATTTATTATTGTCTAAAGAGAAAGAAAAAATGATTTTTTTTTCCTTTGTGTGAACTTTAAAGGGTTAATCTCAGCCATCAAAAACATCATCAAAGACACTGCCTTCCCTCCTATTTCACTACTAATTGACTCTGAACTGACTAATTGTAAGTTCTCCTTTTTTTTTTTCTCGTTTAGGAAAAAAGGAGCAGTAACACAAGTTACAGCTGAGCATGTCCACACAAAAAGACATTGTTTTTTCCACTACTGCTGTAACCGTAACTGACTCATGTTTCTCATTTGTCAATGTGTGGTGTGGGCCTTGCCCAACTATTTAGAGAAATGACACAACTGAAATACTCTTGAATCTGTTTTTATCAGTAGAGCTTTATTTTCTCACAACATAAAGGAAAAAAAAAAAAAAAATCCCAAATTAAATAAAAAAAAAAGTGACAGAGAAATGTTGGGTCACATGCAAAATTAACATAAGGCATGATAACTATATTATACATATTTATAACTTTTCTGATACTTTTACTCAACAACATTAATAAAAACCCATACAGCATTAAAAAAAAAATCTCGCCAGCTGGTGTTATACTTTGTAATTTCATATTTATTGTTTAGGAAATGGTTCGTAGAAATGCAGAGAAAGTGATGTGTTCTTCCTGGCTCATGGTGGTTGGTTGTGTACAAAGCTTGGCTCACAAAATAGACTGTATTTTATGTGACACCTTAGAATGACATGGACTGATTGTAAGACACAAGTAAAAGTACTTTAAATAAAACTCTGATGTCTCAATCAACTCTTATTTAGTTATCCAGACATGTGGTAGGATGTGATGATGATTTCCTTTCTTGCAGTTTCTATATCCACTCTCTGATTGTTCGTCTTTTATTACTTGTAGTCAGAGGTTATAAACTAGTAGAAGCAGAAATAAAGTAGAAGTCCTGCCATGTTTTTGGATCTACCGATGCATTTAGAACAGGTGTTTTTACTAACAGGCTCATCTACCTGCAGTAGAGTTGAGCTACTTAAATTCACCTGGTTCAGTGCCTTGTTGGAAAGAGCTGCCGGACAGGACTTCTACTTTCTACCTCTACTTTATATACTTCTGCTTTTAGTTTTATAAAATCTACAAGACCATCAAACCCATCCAGTTTCAGAAGACGCTACAAAGGCTTAAAAAGAAGATCTCTCAAAGAGGATGAGGCCAGTAAACTACTGCTGGAAGTGAAAGGTCTGTAAAAGGGAAACACAAAATCATGACCAGAGGTAATGACACTGGACTGCCTCACGTGTTGATTGTGTCAAAAGTCAACGTACATGTTGCAATTACATTAAAACAACTGCTTCAATACTAACCTGTCAATCAGAACTCAGAAAGTACATGAAAAATGACAAAAAAGAAAAAGGAAGAGATGTTCATTGTTACACCATGATTTTCATAGTTGCCATTATTTGCTTGTCTTTCTTATCATGATTTTAATGCTCATGCTACAGAAAAACAAAATACTAAACAAAACTGCCAGGATTGTTTGCTGTTGAAGTGCCCGTATTCCTCAGACCTCAAAGCCCAATGATACATAAACTAACCAGCGTACCCTAAAAAAAGCTGAATATTATTTATTCTCTTTTCAGCTCCTCAAAACATCAAGACTCACAGTTCATCTTTGCTTTTTTCAAACCCCCTTTCTAGTCCCATAGCCATGCTGACAGTTTCATAACAGTGCTCTGTTCTGCGTTCGGGTGAGTGGCCCACGGGGATGCAGTCGTAGCCTTTGCTGGATGAGCTCATGCGCTTCCTGTTGCGTGCACCTGGCTGATAGAGCTGCATGGCCGGGCGGTCCTGCGGTGACACAAGAGAGCAGGGACATCAGAGAGACAAGCAGTGCAAGGGTTATGTACTACAGTTTATGTATCCACACTTCTTCTTTGCGTTTAGTTGACTTATGTGTGAAGTGAATCCCAGTGTGAGCTGGACTAGAAAGAACTCTCCATTTTGCTAACACAAGGAAATTAAGTATCAGAGGAAGTCTGTCACCACTGCCTGTGTTTAGCCCACAAACACTGGAACACCACCACTATTTCTTAACAGGGTTGTAATTATTTGTAGTGCATGTTTCGGGCTGTGCACGCTGGAATCTGGCAATGGAAAGTAGTTGCATGGTTGTGAGAAAAATAGAGGAGGAGAGGAATTATGTCCTCCAAGGCTAGGCTGAAACATTTATTCTTCTAAAATAATTTATGACTTCTATTATGTTACAAACGCAGAAAACTGATGACGAAGTATCTTCATTCTCTTGTCTTTTGGTAAATTCAAAGTCAACAATCAATGCGACTGCCACGGTGCGTCGGTGCAGTCATATTCATGATGCACTGTGGTGTAAAACTGCAGCTATTCACCAACTGAATGTTATGGCATTCACACACAATTACACAATACAAGTAAAATAAGGTTAAAAAAACATCATGGAATTTTCTGAGAATATATATTTTATTTTACAAAGTTGACAACACTGTAGTTTTTCTTTTCTATAAGCATCACAGTAAATTATAACTAAACAGGAGTAGATTTTTCACCCCATAAAACTGAATTGTATGAAGGCCTATTGTTATAAACGATTCAGGTAGTGCCAGTGTACATGAGTGTGCAGTGGCTTCATTCAGATCCTTCTGCAATAAATGTCAGGCTCAAACAACCAATTATGAGGTAGATAACAAATTTAAATCACTTAGTGATATTATGGTAGTTATGTCCATTTTTACATACTCTATTCAATTTAATCATCAGAGCACATTTAAGGTGGAAAAAAAAGTTCAGGTGCTGTTTTTCAAATGCATTTGATTAATCAACAAATTGAAGTGTGTCATTCTACAATAAAAAATGCTGTTGAAAACATTCAAGCTTCCAGTTCCAGTTCCAGCTTCCAGTCCTAAGTTCAACAAGGTCAGACTATGACTGCTGCAAGAAAACCAAGAGCTACATCAGGCCTCAGTCAGTATGTTACCCCTGACAGCAGGACGGGAAAAAGACTGAAAAGTACTGCTTGTTTGGAAGAACAGCAGAATAAAGACTCTTTCACCTACAATGAACGTGAACAATGTTTGCATAATTAGCAGGAACCAGCAACATGTTGTGAAATCGGTGTCTGAAACATAACCACAAGTTTACATCATGAAAAGCAAATAAATCCCCCTCCTCCCAATCTCATGCTCACCTTCTCGCTCACCTTGTTTCGGAGGCGTTCCTTCCTATTACTCAGGTCATCCCTATCCTCCTTTCCCATTTTGTCTCCACCTTCAGGACAGTAAGAATAGTTATGATGATGCCCCTCTTTCTTGGCACGATCCTGGCAGTAGCCCTTCCCCCATTTGGTCTCATCTTTCCTGCGCATGAACTTGTCAAACTCGTAGTGATGCTGCTGTCGTTTCCTATCGTCGTCTTTTCCTCGGTGATCCTTATCTCTCTGCCTGCGCCCGTGCTGCTCTCTCTGCTCCTTGTCACTCTCAGGCTGACCTCTAGTGGTCAGAGTATAGATTGCAAAGACAACATATTAGCCGATAAATAGAAATAACTGTTACGATTATATTTACTGGCATCACATCATAATTAGGTTCACTTTCAGGTTTGTTAGAGTTTACTAGTGGGAAGAAAACAACAAGTATCCTATGTGTGTGCTGAATCTGTTGTAAAAAGTTTTACACTCTGTTATTTCAAATGGAATTTATGAATTATAATAATATTTTGTTGCAGATGTTTCATACTCCTCTGCCAAAAGACATACATTAACATCCAGACAATAGTATTTTAGGAGAGCATGTTAATGTGTACAATTTACTCTTTTTCCATTGCAAATGAGTGTTGAATTAAGTTGAACTGGAGACTATTTCCCAGTGTTTAATGAACAGTTTAAGATTTCTCACTTCTCTTTGTGTTCTTTTAATTTCAGCTGTCCTCCAGATTTTTCCCATTTGCCTCTGTCTGCCTCTCCATTGTCGCTTTTGTCCTTTATTCGGTCTGAATCCACATCATCATCTCTGTCACTCTTCTTCAGGAGCTGCACATACAAATAAAATCAAAACAAAATAAAAAAAAAGGTCCACATCTTCATGCTGCCAGACCACTCAAAGAAAAAACCAACAACTTTTGATCAAACAGCTTTGTAGTGACAATGTTACCTTAATTTTAATGTCTTTTTCAGATAATTTCTTCTGTTTGTCTGCCTCTTTTCGCTTACGTCTCTCCTCCTCCCGTCTCTTCCTCTTTTCCTCCTCCCTCTGCCGTTTCTTTTCCAGCTCCCTTCTTCTCCTCTCCTCTCTCTTCTCCTCTCTTATTCTCTGCCGAGAAGCATGTCACATGTTGAATGTGATTTCTTTTGCATTTGAAACACTTACTAGTGGGTCTTTTTTTAAATTTTGCTCACTTGTTTCTCAATTTTTTTATTTTTGATGTACTCCAGCAGTGGCGTAGTCCGTTTGGCTGGAAACAGACATGAAAAGGGAAATAAATATAATTTTGGTTGAGTGATTGTAATTCACTTTTTTTATTGTTATAAAAAAGAAAAACACTGTTTGCATAGTAATCTGTATATGTACCTATGAGCTCTCTGGTCTTGGCCTCTATCTCCCCAAGTAGAATCTCAGGGTTTGCCATAGACTTTTCTTCATCGCAGGAGTAATTCTCCAAGAATCGCTTGTATTCTGGGTCTGAGTGAGTTTCACAGACATATGGGGTAAAGATCAAAGTAAACTTAAGCATATTTAATCTAAATATAGACTCTTTCTGTAGCCTAAACCCATTTAGAAATGTACTTATACAGGAATCGATCACAATGTTCTGGGTATTAGTACCTTCTTCAATGCTTCCTGCTTTGGCATCTTTTTTCTTAAGTTTCTTTTTGGAAATCTTCTGGAAAGGGGCAAATTCTACCACTGCAGGATATTCCTGGCCTGGGTGAATATTGACATACAAGGCATTTCATTATCTATCATACCAACTTCCAAGCAGTAACAATGGAAACACAAGTGCCAAAGCTTCATCTGTGCTCATGAACTTTAACCTGTAGCTGCAAAACAAACATGCTTTTGTTTGTATTTCATACAGTAAAACAGATGAGCTCCATGCCAACATTCACTGTCAACAAAGTAAAAGTCTGAAGGAAATTAAATATATTTATATATATCTAAAATATACATATATATATGTATATATATATATATATATATACCCTTGTTGTCAATGAAGACATAGCCATCAAATCGATCCCTAAACAGCAAGATATCTTCTGTGTTTTTAAAACTTATATAAGCTCTGGAGAACAGGTGAGGATAGAGACTGTGAAGACAAACAAAACATCCTGAAGTCAGAAATATTTACTTGGATAGACAACAACATTTTCTGCATCATAAACCAAAAAACAACAAACTGATCATACCTTTGATCTGCTGGGAAAAACTCAAAATAATCATAAGATGGAAGTGGACTAAGTTGTTCTTCTAGCTGGTCCTTTGATAGGTTAGGTGGGAGTCTTCGAATCACCACCTGGAAACAGTCATTCACACGTTCATCTTCTGATCACCAAAATGCAAAGGCAACTACTCTGTAAAAAACTTTTTTCAATAAAGGTGCTTCAAGGTTTAAACACTCTATTCTGAAGAGACCACAACAGAAAACATAACATTTCCCTTTTTTGTCTCCGCGTACAGCCGAGGCAGCACAGTTTTAGATTGTTATGGGGGGTTTGAATAAGACATGTCGGAAAGTGTAAAATGCAGATGATATAAGTATATATTCATGTAATATCTTCTTAATTTTCATATGTCCTTTTGTTTATACAGGATTATATACAGATGCTTTCAACTTGTCCATGTTGGCCTTCTAGTTCATTAGAAACTGAGTGATAAACTATCAGTACCATTTAATTCAAAGTTTTTATGTTTTGCTTTGAAAAAGATAAAGAAAAAAGAAAAAAAAATGTCTTCATCTTGATCCTGGAACAGATACAGATAATTTATTTATTGCATTTATTTATTGGGGGGGGGGGGGGGGGGGGGGTTCCAAGTGAAGTCTGCTGCAGATTTGGCTTTCAGTACACTTCTTGATGAAGAAGACATTTATTCTTATTATGTGGACGTATATTCCTACAAAGTCCATAACGGTGTAAAATCCAGCATTTATCCATCTCTGCAAACCACCCTCTACACATCTGCATAATCTGATCCTGTACATTGGGAAACCAAAAAAAAAAAAAAAAAAAAAAAGAAAAAAAACCCCACAAATTCTGTGCAGTGAAATAGAGCACTATGGCAGACATAGGTAGAAATGATCATACTTCCTCTGTTCTTTACATTCTAAATATTAAAAGTAGTTTAATGAAAGGTCATGTAGTTTTAGGAAAAGCCAGAGACTGCTAGGCTTTATGATTTAATTTGACAAAGTTATTAAATATGCACAATTTAAAACTGTAAAAATTACATTTTGTTATTTCCAGTGAGAAGGAAACTTCAGCGAAATTAGAATATTCCAAAAGTAATTTTTACAACCTTACAGCCAGTGTTGGGAAAGCTATCACAAATCTGCTTAAAAGAAAATGAGCTGCAGATTTGGTTACTGATGAATACCCATGTCAGTCATATCATACCAGTCCCACCACATTGCTTCTTGGAAATGCTCTTTCTGCATCAGTATTACCAAAGTTGACCAAAAAGCAGCACTTAAACAGTGTGGTCCAGCTAATTCCTAACAAAACTTAAATGTCGGCTCCATTTTATGACTGTAATGTAAATATCACCTCATGACTTGACTGTGTCTTGTTTATGGACATAGCTGGAATGTACAATTCTGGCTCTTGAAGGCCCCTAACCTCCAGGTGTGAGATGTTTCTCAGCTTCAACACATCTGGATCATTTAAGCTGAATAAATACTGACAAAGATGATTAAACACAAACTCTTTGTACTTTATTGATTAATGCAGCGTCTGGATGATTAATAAAAAACAATTCACCGCTGTTGACAGATTTTAATTTGAAATTGGGTTATTGGGGCCACTTCAGTTATGATAAACAACTTATAATTTTGTAAAACGTTTTGTAGACACGCCATTGTGTGTGATACATGTCAACAGACCGTGCATGTGAATCGTGTGTTGCAGTCTCCTGCGTTCCTTCGGACATCATGGAAATTTAAGTTGCAGGTTATATGTCAGCTCAACATTTAAACGAAAGCAGCCCAACTTCAGAGGAAATATGACATTTAAACTCAGAGTACGTAATAGTTAGTCTGACATCTCATAAAAGCGATGGGCTCCAGCTCCTGTCGCTGTCCGCGGTGCTGAAACGCATCCCTCCTCCATGACTGTTTTACACGCAGCATAAACAATGCGACATACGCAAAAAGCTCGACCACGTACCTTAGTGAAAACCTCTTTCTTCTCTTCTTTCTGCTTGGGATTAATGTTTTCCTGCTCTCTTTGGATGTCCCTAAACTGTATCTCCACGGCACTTTTCTCCTTACCCACGGTCATCGGGTCCTTTTCAGACCTCATTTCTCTCCACCTCCCTGTCCTCGCTGGCGCTAAGCTACTCTGTTCTCGCGAGGGTAGAGGAACCAAATCTCGCGAGAGGAGAGAGACGAGGTTGTTCGTTTCTCAGAAGTGTATAGATGTGACATATGTATTTTTGTGTTTATTATTAAAATAAAATCCTGAATTACATTTATTTTTCAAAATAATTTCATAAAACATAGCTGTTGGCAAACAAACAAACAAACAAACAAACATAAACAGTTAGTCCTTGTTCAATGTGGGATAAACAGTCGTCCACTCCAATAATCCAAACCCAGTGCTACTTTGTATGGAGTCTAAGGGGTTCCACATCCATCAGAAGCACTATGGGGGTCCCGGGTCGGGCTTCATGCAGGAAGAGCTGCCGGGAGCCGTGTAGTTGTCCACAGACCTGCAGGACTCATTATGAGATGACTGGCTCGCTGACCGCCCGTGGATATCACGGAAGGGAACTGAAGAGAAGTAAACGAAACGAAGTCGTCAAAAAGGGAAAACGAGTTGCGAGTTCAGAACGACTCTGTTGGCCGTGGCCTGAATAATATATTTAATAAATTATGATCATACTTTTCGAGCACTAGACACAAAATCTTTTCTAATGCATCTAGAAGGGTTACTTTTTACGAGCTGCCCCCAAACTCACCACTGAGAAGAGTTTGTTTTCCACAGCTGGTCTCCACGCACAGCCCGAGTCTCACAGGTGTGGACACGGAATTCTTGTGGCTGGGGACAAACGTGGAGCAGGTGTCGAGGTCCCCGAAGACCCGACTGTGATTGTAAACACCGGTCGATTTAGAAGGAGTACAACCCATCTCTCCTCAGGTTACCACGACTGGTCTCTAGTGAACAGAAAACCCGATAGGATGGGAGAGAAGTTGCGTTTTCATCTAAGGCTGTGACACCTCACTCCTCCCCTGAACCTGTTTATGACATACGAGAGGATGGTCTTTAATGTAGGGTTTGATATATTTATATATATATATACATGTATATATATTTATATATATGTATATATATATATATATATATGTATATATATATGTGTGTGTGTGTATAAACACTACTGAGCCTCATTTTGACTTGTTGATTTTATCAACGTTTGATCAGCCTGTAGTGTGTTTTTCCCACTTTAATTTTGAGTACAACTCTAAATGCAGACCTCCATGGGTTGATACATTTGATTTTCATTGATAAGTGTTAAGATTTTGTTGTCTGAAAACATTCAACTATGAAAAAAAAAGTATTAAATAAAAATATTTAATTCATTCAGATCTACATTAGTTTAGTGTTCCCTTTACTTTTTTTGAGCAAAATATATATATATATATATATATATATATATATATATATATATATATATATATATATATATATATGTGTGTGTGTGTGTACAGAGAGAGATATAAATAGATTAGTTTTCACCTTTTGAAAAGGCCTTTTATCAAAGTGAAATGTAGTTAATAATTAAATGGTTCTGACACCATAAAGGCAGTAAATCCATAAAAATATTCTGTCAATGGAAAAAAAATAAGTTACAAGTACTTTGATGTGCTTTTTACTATAAACATGGGTTGCGTGTGGAACCCAGTGCAACAGGGGGCTGAATAAATTAAACACTTTTTTCTCACAGTTTAAACAATACGAAAAAATGTGGATGCATACATGGTTTATTAGAGGAATAGCGAAAAGAAAAGCATTTCTTTCACCAAACCTGATCATAAGCTGGCTCTTTATTCAGGGTGAAAATCCACAGGTTAAGTAACATGGAAAATCCTGCCACAGGCAGTAAGAGGTGACTATAGTATAGTCTTTAAATTTGTGGTGTGTGGCTGTGTTTGCTCTCTTCAAACAAGGGTCTGCCTGCCACATTTATCCAGTGTTTTAACCCAAGGAAAAAATACTCAATCCCACAAAAAAGCATGTCAATTTACCCCTTTAAAGTGCAGTTTTGCAAAAATATGCTACACAGCAAGTGTTGTATATAAATTCACACACATCAATGTTCAAAATAGTCATAACTTTATCTGCCTTGTTTTGTCATTGTTAAAAGAACCATAAAATGCACAACAAGGGGAATCGACATGTAAGAGGAGCAGTTGCTAAAGCTGGGGTTTGGATGTTGTCCCTGGGCTTGGATATGCGTACTTAAAGACAACCTGTTACTATAAACAGTTCCTACTGGACAAGATTAGATCACGTGCTGGTGTCTGATAAGGTGTCCAACATCATGTCACCCTCATACATATCACACTCCAGGGTTAACGAGAGTCGAAGAGGCGTCTCCAGCATCATCTTGTCCTGATTGGACACCGATGTTTCCAATGACGACATATTAGTCTCTTCAAGCCTGGGAGAAGCCAGACTGTCAGCAGGCTCCGATGTGTTCAATGTCTTCATCAGTGCTGGAGTGTTCAAGCTGCCTCGCACCTTGTCATCGATGTCTGTGCCTTAGTGAAAACAAGTGATAAATGTTGAAAACATCACAATGATTATTTTAAGCTAAGTCTACTAATGACTAAATGACGTTTTCTAGTACAAATAAAATAAAAAATCCAAGATTTCACTAACCTATGAAAGCACCGGTGTCACCGATGTACATCTCAATGCAGTGGCCAAGCATGGTCACAGAGAAAGTGTCATCCCTTTTCAGTCCTAGTGCCTGACACAAAGGAAAGACAAAAATAAAAAAAAAAAACCTCAAAGATTGTCATTTGGAAAATAAGTTGACTTTACAGGGTCAGGAAAACCTGCAAAAAACCCCATGAAAAAAAAGAAAACCACTTCCTTAAACTTACCGTGTGAAAGTAGTCAATAGCACTTTCAAAGTCACCCATGAGCGTGTGCACGTATCCTATGGCAGCATAGGTGGAGGCATGCTGTGGGATCAATACCAGTGCTTGACGGTGGTACTCCAGAGCCTGCTCGTATTTTCTACAAAAATCCAACATAGCAATATACAAAAGTGTTATTCATAAATTTAACTAAATTTCACCTGTCGCAATCAACTGACATTAATTAGCTAATTCATTCATTCCCGTCCATTGATGGAACATTGGAAGTCCGAAAATGACCATCCAAACTTTCCTTGTAGACATTTGTACATTGAAAATGGCTGAGACAGTCTGAGTGTGATACATATCAATCAGTCATTGGTTGTGTAATCAATAAAAATGATAAATAGTTTTGAGAAACAAAACAAATTGCAAGTCAGGCTTACCCCAGACTTAACATTGCATAGAAAATGCTTTTAAATATAACAATAAATCCACAATGAACAGGGGAAAAACCACTTGTTGGACACCCATTATGCAATACAAATGTAATAACAAGGTGGTAACACGATCCCTGGATGTGTGGTTATTCATACATGTGTGTCCAGTATTCTTTCGAGTAAACCTTGACATAAAAAAACAAAAACAAAAAAAAAACAAAACAAAACTATGAGCACATCTATAGTGACTTTTTCTTTTCTTTAAATCCAAATAGGAAACTGAAAAGTATGTTTGGCTCTGTACTTACTTTAGTTTCCGACACACATGGCCTAAGTTGTTTAACAGGGGCTCCCACTTATCCACAGTAACCTTAAGTGGATTAAAAGACATCAAGGTAAACGAAAGAAGAACTGACCACCTTTTGAAGACACGCAACTCCACTACTTAAAGCACAGGTGTCAAACTCCAGTCCAGGTTGTTGTTGTCTCCATGCTCCAACACACCTGACTCAAATTAATACATAGGTTGACATGAAGCAGCAGGATCCATTTGATTTTAATCACGTGTGTTGGTGCAGGGAAACAACAAAAACCAGCCGGATACGTCCCTCGAGGACTGGAGTTTGACACCCCTGACTTAAAGAAACCATCTGTTACCTCATTTCCAATGGCTTTGATCTTCTCCATAGCATCAAGAAATAACCTCTCTGCTGTCTTCCAGCTAAGTCGAGAAAAGGAGAAAACATTCGGAAGTTCATGGGGATAAAAATAAGGACATTTTCCCTTTAATCAATACATCACTACTAAGTCTTATCAATATGTCTTTAGTGACAGGATATGTACCACAATCATTTAAAACTGCTGTAATCAAGCCTTTACTTAAAAAGCAATCTCTGGATCCAGAGGTGATAGCAAATTATAGACCTATATCTAACCTCCCGTTTATGTCCAAAATTCTGGAGAAAATAGTTTCCGCTCAGCTACATGCCCACCTGAGCAGAAATAATTTATGCGAGGAGTTTCAGTCAGGATTTAGAGCTCATCATAGCACTGAGACAGCATTGGTGAAAGTTACTAATGACCTTCTTATGGCCTCAGACAAAGGACTTGTGTCCGTACTTATCTTGCTTGATCTTAGTGCTGCATTTGATACAGTCGATCATAACATTCTGTTACAAAGACTAGAACAGGTGATTGGAATTACAGGTACAGCGTTAAGCTGGTTTAAGTCATATTTATCTGATAGACTTCAGTTCGTTCATGTAAATGACAAGTCCTCCTCCCAAACTACAGTAAGTCATGGAGTTCCTCAAGGTTCTGTACTTGGACCAATACTCTTCACACTATATATGCTCCCTTTAGGCAAAATTATTAGACAGCATGGAATAAACTTTCATTGTTATGCAGATGATACTCAACTATACTTATCCTTTAAACCAGATGAAACAAATCAGCCCAATAGGCTACAAAATTGTCTCATAGACATAAAGACTTGGATGTCTAGAAATTTTCTCCTCTTAAACTCAGATAAGACTGAAGTAATTCTCGTTGGATCCGAAAAACTCAGAGCTAAATTTTCCGGTTTTGTAATGAACCTGGATGGCATTACTTTAGCTTCCAGTGCTACAGTGAGAAACCTTGGAGTAATATTTGACCCTGACCTGTCCTTTGGTCCACATATTAAGCAGGTTACTAAAACAGCCTTCTTTCATTTACGTAATATAGCCAAAATTAGGGACATTCTGTCTCAGAGTGATGCAGAAAAACTGGTTCACGCTTTTGTTACTTCGAGACTAGATTACTGTAACTCTCTATTACTGGGCTGTCCTAAATATGCCCTGAAAACCCTTCAGCTGATCCAGAATTCTGCAGCCAGAGTCCTGACCAGAACCAGCATGAGAGATCATATTTCTCCAGTTTTAGCCTCTCTTCATTGGCTGCCTGTTGAATCTAGAATAGAATTTAAAATCCTTCTCCTTACATATAAAGCCCTCCACAACCAGGCACCACTATATATCAAAGACCTCATTGTTCCTTATATACCAAGCAGAGTACTTCGTTCGCAGACTGCAGGCTTACTTGTGGTTCCTAGAGTCTCAAAGAGCCGAGCAGGAGGCAGAGCCTTTGGTTATCAGGCCCCTCTCTTATGGAATAAGCTCCCAGTTAGTGTTAGGGAAGCAGACACCCTCCCCACCTTTAAGACTAGGCTGAAGACTTATCTTTTTGATAAGTCCTATAGCTAGGGATGGTTAGCATCCCTTAGTTATGCTGCTATAGGTTTAGACTGCTGAGGGACATTTCCTGATACACTGAGCTTCTTTCTTTTTCTCTTTATCTCTTTCTTTTACCCCCCCCCCCCCCCCCCCCCCCCCCCATAACAGTGTTGCATCATTAACATGTATGTCTCCTGTCTCAGCAGGTCTCCCTGGCCGGGAGTAGCAGTTCCTGTTGTCTGTTGTCTTTCTGTCCTCTTCCCCCCACACAGCAGAGGCAGATGGCTGCCTGTCCTGAGCCGGGTTCTGCCGGAGGTTTCCTTCCTGTTAAAAGGGAGTTTTTTCCTTCCCACTGTTGCCAGTGTGCTTGCTCAGGATGGGAGACTGAGTTGGACTCAACTCAATCTGTTGGTTTCCTTATATAGGCTATTATGAATTGGCCTTCATTATGTTTTCCCCTCTGTCTGTAAAGCGTCTTGAGATGGCATTGCCGTGATTTGACGCTATATAAATAAAGTTGAATTGAATTGAATTGAAAAATGACTAAAATGTCATATTGATATAATTCTTCTGCTCAGAGCATTTATGACACCTTGGTCCTATCAAAATTCTCTCTGTGTGTGAAGGTGTACACTTACTCTCCATTTTGAAATGCAACCACTGCCACTTCATGTATAACAAACGGGTCCTCTGGAGCAATACTAAGAGCCTGGCTGAAGAAACGCTCTGCCAGCTTGGAGTTGTTGGTCAGACCGTATTCTAGTCCAATGTAGAGCATGGGTAAGTGACATCTAAAGGAGAATGTACAAGTTAAAACACACATTTATTATATTTTTACATTAAGAAAAGATCATTTCAATAATAATGATAATATAATAAAACACTAAAAATGGCATTTAATCAAAATTAATGAAACAAATGGCAACTTTTTTTGCAATGCACGAGACTGAAACATTTCCTTGTTGATTAGAAACTGTCATTTACGACAAACTGTTGAAGCCACAAATGTTTTTTTGCTGGACAACCTTTTCTCTCTTTTTTTTTTTTAAAGTGAAATTTACAACAATTGAGCTCTTACATCAACCATTTCCTTTTAATACACCCACATAGATCCAATGAGCATTTCTCCAATGGCTATATGGAATAAAATTAATTAAGTCCTTTTCATTTCATAAAGCCACATGACAAACTCTTGTGGGATTTTAGACTTGACAACTAAACTTTGCTACTTTTAAAGCACTTATGGATCAAACCAATATACACAAAACCAGCACCTATGTCAAGTCTCCTGTTGAGTCTTCTCTCAAATAAAACAGGACTTGCCACAAAGTTAACTCCACCAGAAATTTTCAGAGCTTTACTTGTTGAACAGTAAAAGTTACCACAGTCAACCTGAATTTTATTACTAAGGTTTGAAGTAAATTCTCCCAAAGTGTAGTAATAAAAAGAAGCATGTTTATACTGGTTAAGTATTGACAGACATTTTATTTACTCACCCTTTCATCAGCTGGGCAGCAGTGAAGTAGGCAGCCATGGCTTGGTCATGCTCACTCTCCACTGCAAATGAGTGACCATAGGCAATCCAAGCCGGACCATAAGTTCTCTCCAGGGTGGTGGCTTTGCTACAGAACATACATAAAAACCAGTCTCTGAATAAACCTAAATGTCAACGGCCAGTGATGCAGATTTAAACAGGATGTTCATACTTTTGAGACTGCAAAGACATACCTAAGGTATCGCCGAGCATGTTCGTTTTTGTGGCCAACCATAAGATAATAGCACCCGACAGCAAACCAGGATACCTGATTGATAACTTACTTTATTATGACACACCAAAGTTCTGCAAACAGGTTCAAAACAGAGTGATGATTCAAGTACAAAATACTTACGGGATTGTTGGGATACAAGTCTACAAGTTTGTGTGAGAGGTAAAACAACTCTGCAGGGAAAAACAAACATCAATCAGATCAGCTTGTCACACAACTAACTTTAATATTCTACATGAATGAATCAGCATTATGATGATATTTGCATTACCATTTGCTTTTCCAAGCTCTACTAATGTTCCTATGTGAACTGGTAAACAGTTGGCATGGAAGGGGTCTTTTACCATCACCCTGAAAAGACCACATCTGTTTCATGAATCTGTTAACAACTTTTTGCTAAGAATAATAAAGAGCCATAAATAAATCATTTTTAAATCCCAGATAAGCCAGCTTTACTCATTGTTAGTTGGGAATGAAATCACTCAAAATTACACATATAAACATACTTTGTATATTGAATACCATTGAATTGACTATTTGTTGACTAATTTGAAACCATAATGAACTGCAATGAAAATAGTAAGCACAAGAGGCAAACAGCTTGGAAGCAAACATACAAACATTTCTTCATGTTTTCCCAAAAGCTGATCTCTTTATTTAAAAATCATTAACCACATTCAAAGGCAAGGTAAAAAAAAAAAAAAGAAAGTTGTGAAGACTTACGTTGATGTGAGTTTGTAGCACATCTTGAAATCACAGTTATAATAATGCCTCTCAGCAAGAGACACCACTACATCCAAGTTGTCCTGAAGACCTTCGACCATCTCTGGCACCACCAAATCGCTGGGCTTGTTATACTGCAAATGGACAGGAGGAGAAGGTGTATGTTCATGGGCATATGTTTGTGAAAATAGATAAAATGTCACAAAAAAAAGGTCAAAAGAAAATGCTCCATCATTTAGGATGGATGAAGGAAGAAGGAAGTAATCTTGTGTTGTCTGGTGAGATTCTTTTAGACTTCAATTTTAAAGCCAACATCTCTGATGGTAAGGACCATACTTGGTAAGCATGTCAATTTACAACAGCACGTGCTGTGAAGGAACAACTACACTAATGATGACTTACAGGTTTTGGGGCAAAATATGTTATAATCCATACCGAGTCTTTTTCAGCCCAAGTCTTGTTTTAGTTAAACAATGCTAAACAACATTTTACACATATATTAACAGTATGTTAGAGCAGTAAAACAGTCTATGTGCTAATGCAGCCAGATATAAAACATGACAAAAAATACTGAAAAGGGCCAAACTTCTGAGCAGATGTAAACCTCAAAAGACATGACAAAATACGAAGAAACAGGTTTCCTTAAGCTCCTAAACCATTTTAGTGTTTGAAAAGTAGATTAAAAAAAATGGTAAATGACTTTGCATTTTAAGATGTGACAAGTTGACCTTTTAGAAATTTGAATTAGATACATGTCTGCTAATTACCAAATTATTATTTGTTTTCAACTGCAGTTAACAGAGGACCAGAGGCTTTGGACATGGGGTTGTACAACAACAAAACAGGTAGAAAAAAATAAATAAATAAATAAAGGAAAATCCATGTCTAGTTTTGGTCTTCTCCAACATGTACTAATATGTGTTCTGTTGTTGTCCTGTCCCACACTTTCTCATTTAAAATAAGCAAATAAAAACAAATGTAGAATCACCCACCTTCTTTAATTTATTCTCAAAAAGGAAGTGTAACAACTCCTCTTCTCCTTCAGTGCACTGCTGGCTCAAAGGAAGTGAGTCAAGGAATTCTTTCTCTAAATAAAAAAATAAATAAAATAAACATTGCATGTTACATACAGATGTACAGTCATCACACAATTTATGGAAAAAAAAAAACATGTAAAGACGAACTCACATTATTTTCAATTTTAACCTCACCTTCCTGTGCAGTCAGCATGTGGTGGGCTGTTAAAAGGTCAAAAGCTTCAAAGCAGTACACATCTAGTTTCAAGGCCTCTTTGTAGCTGGAGGTAGCTAGTGGCCTGTTGTCCATGGCATCATAGATCTTACCCCGCAGGAGACAGATGGAGCTGCTGATCTGAAATATTACAAAGAAGAAAGGAAAACAAAAAGAAAAAATTACAGTTCTACAACAATAATCAGAAATTCACATGGAATTTTTGCCATCCAAAAAAAAAAAAAAAGAGGACATTTGATGACATTTCTGAGGAAGACTAAAGTGACAATTGAAACGAGTCACAACTGAAACCGAAATCTCCTACAGACAGAAGTTGTAAGAAAAATGGTCTTTACTTTTACTCTAAATGACCATTTTAACAAATGAAGTGAGTGCAAACATTGCATATTAACTGATACCTGACAGAAATACCAAATTAGTGAAATTCTAGACAGGTGGAATGAATATAAACTACTAGAAAGAGTAATTAAAGTATTAATGTCCCAATGAAAACCTTGTTTTGTTTCCTCCAGAGGAAGCACTGACACACCAACTTCTACTCCCAAAGAAATGGCCATAATTCCACATAACATGCACGCTAACCTAAATAGTCCAATAAAATGTATTGTAAAACCAGTATATTTTAGCTGCTTTCCCACATGCACCAGAGGTCTAAAATGTTCCAGAGATGTTCTGTTTTGTCAGCTCAAACTTACAGAAGCAGGGGACATATCCCAGTCTTTTGTTGAATCTGTGCCACTGTCCTCCTTTCCACTTCTGTCCAGCAGTTTACTGTTATCTGGCTCCTCTGCATCCAAGATATCCAAGGCCTGCTGGAACTCTTTGGCAGCATACTGGTTAACAGCAAAACAAATATACTTGAAGCATGTTATACATACCTGCATTAAAGGACATGTATGGGAGAGTTCAGAACTACTATGAACATTTTGTATTTACTTACATGGCACCTAGCAGTAAGACACTGACAAGCTCCATACAGCTGTATGAAGAAAAAACAACAAAATAAGTGTTTTATCAAACTTTTATAGAGATAGTACAACTGACCTAAAAAAAAAGAAAAAACATCACAAAATTGTTTTGACAGATTTGTCTTATTAATTGAAACATGACAATTCACTTACTAGCACACAATCTTGTACATACTGAAAATTCACAGATAACCCACCTTGTCAAGTTTTCGTGAACGGAGGGCATGTGAGGCTCTGTGGTACTGTGAGGTTAGGTAAAGGCACTGAGCTAGCCAGTAGATATCCTGGGGATCCTCTGCATATAAAATATAGAAACAAGGTCACTCAGTTATGACCTTACAAAATCATTGCTTTGAGGTTTCACCTTACTGCTGTCCTTATGAAAACACTGCTTTATCTGCCAATTATTTTCACTCATTTTTAAGCCGTGATTCATTATGAACAGACCCTGGATTTACATGCTCAGTAATTGTGTTATCCAACTCCACCGAACTCTTGAATCAAGGTCACACTCAGTGTATGATTACTGTGATTGTCAACTAAAGAAGTCCAGCCTTCTCAACTTTTGGCCCAACCCATGGCCAAATGCAAACATGAACAGCTAAATAGCTTCCAGAAAAAAACAAAAACAAATAAAAATTGCATTTAAATGTTCAAAACACAAGCATTTTACAGTATAAATTGAAAGCAAGTTTCTAATCTTGGTGTCATGGTCGATGACCAGTTGACCTTTAAAGGCTATGTTGCCTCGGTTGCCCGTACTTGCCAATTTGCTCTCTACAACATCAAGAGAATCAGACTGTACCTGACAGAACAGACAACTTAGCTTTTGGTTCAGACCCTGGTCATTTCATGCATCAATTACTGCAATTTCCTTCTGGCAGGTCTGCCTGCATGCTCTGTCAAACCTCTGCAGATGATCCAGAACACTGCAGTGCGTCTGATTTTCAACCAACCCAAACAAGCTCATGTCACCCCGCAGCAAATCACACTTCCCTGGCTTCCGGTTGCAGCACGCATCAAGTTTAAAGCTTTGCTTCTGGCTTACAAAACAATAACTGAAACAGATCCTGTCTACTTTCACTCCTTAATCCAGACCTACACTCCCTCTCGACAGCTACGTTCCACCAGTGAAAGACGCCTCGTGTTACCACCAATACATGGGACTAAATCACTAGCCAGACTCTTATCCTTCGTTGTGCCACGATGGTGGCATTACCTCCCAAACTCTGTCCGCTCTGCAGAGTCCTTGTCTACTATTAAGAGCAAGCTGAAGACACAGCTCTTCAAGGAGCCCTTACACAGTTTAGATGTATTTGTCAGAGGAGTTGGAGAACTTAGTCCACCTCTTTCCAACAAACATTATGGTTATAATTCTTTGCATTTTAACATGGGTAATATTGTGGGGTGGGAATGGAGAAAACAAACAAAACAAAACAAACAAAGCCTGTAGCACTTCATGTAAGGCCTTGCGTCCAACTGGACAGTCCACTAGCACCTTCCTATGATGTCCTCTACTCTTTGATTTCATGCTTGATCTTCGATTTCATGCTTGATCTTCTCACTCATATGTAAGTTGCTTTGGATAAAGGCATCTGCTAAAAACTGTAGAATAGAATAGAATATAACAGAATAGAATAGAAAAGAATAGAATAACAATTCACACTAAAAATTCAACATCACAGAAAATGAATGCATTGATCATTTGCAGAACAAAGTGTCAAACAAGACCTTCAGTTTGTTTAGGGAGAGTGGGAAAACAGAAGGGGATTCAGTTTTTTTTTTTTTTTTAGCTCCAGTGATTTAAAAAAAAAAACACAAAACAACTGGTCCGCGTGATATTTCTAATAAACAAATATTTCAGTTACAGGTGAAACAAATTAACATAGGTTTCACGATACTTTGTGAAAGAACTGATTAAAAATACATATATTTTTTTACAATCCACACAAATGCATATTAAATGCATAATTCCAAAACAATAGCTAAATGAATGAATGAATGATCCAAAGCAGGTTGTAAACTAACCTTAACCATGACCAGGTAAAGAGCGGAAATAATATCCTCTGCCAAAGAACCCGCTAGATTTGAACTTTTTCGTCCAAGTAAAACCACAAGATTACTGCTGAAGTTAGATCACTTAGTATCAAAACATGTTTGGTTTAAAACGTCCCAGATTCAATTATTCTTATATAAACAAACCATTTATGACCGACAAAAGGTAACATTAATTTTTTGTACAAACTACACGTCAATAACACTTTGGTTCAGTACTCACCGTGAGAAAGGGACGCTATCTTGTCGGCCCAAAACAGAGCACTTTGATATTGTTGCTGCAAACGAACATATAAAGACAAAGTGAAAGCAATTTAAAAGCACGGTTATTACTATTATTATAGCTTGGTTACATGGCCAACAGTTTGCTCGGGTGCCAGAAAAAGTTTATTACACTGTTTATTAGCTAACATTTTTAGCTAGCAACTGAGGCAGTAGCAAAGTCGTGAATAGTCTTACCTGGTCAATATAATGCCGTACTCGCTTTCTAAGTCTGTCAAGATTCATTTTGATTATTTTAAAAGCTGAAGTTGTAAATATCAAAAGTGTGTCATATCTAAAGACAAGCAAACGTGTTCTACTTCGTAAGCACTAGCTTGCTAGCTGCGGGGAAACGAATCCGCGGCTTCTCTTTGCACCAAGTGTCATGCGAAATGACGTTGTAGGAAAACCCGACTCACAACACAAGTTCCGCCTTTAATCCAAAACTTTAAAATTTGATGGACTGCATACTTTTCATTTACAATACTAAAACCTGCAATAAATAAAAAAATAAAAACGTTTGGTTCGTTTAACTACATGGCAATGTATTCATCTCTGAGTTTCTGTTTTGTAACTATGAGTAAGGAGTGTTGGTTACTTTCGGCAGCTTCAAGACTGAATTTAATGGATTTCCACGGCGGATGAAACTATAGTTAAAAGAGGCATTAATTATTTACACCACCTAAAGATCACCTAAACTGATTGTCTTGTACCAATTATGATCATATTTGTTTTTGTCAGATTTCGTTTTGTTTTAGTAGACAGAGTCAAATCCAATCGAGAAAAGAAAAATGAAAAGGTCAAAGATAAAGCTTTTTGGAAATAGCTGAACTGCAGCACTGAATGCTAAGTCTAGTGATTAATGAACCTGCATTGTTCTAAAAAGTGATTCCTGCTAAATCTGACACTGAGAAAGAACAAAATCAATCCATAAAGATCCATTTTTAACATTTCTTTTTGCCATGCTCCTTACTTTTGCCCCGTTCTTCTACTTCAAAAGTTTTATGATACATATTTCATTGATTCCACTACAATTAAAAATTAGTGTTTAAAATGCCTTTTGCAATTTCATTAAATCAAACGAATGACAACTTGAATACAAATTATAGACTATTTAACAACATATTTAATAGAATCGTGGGGCTAACTTTATGATTCACTATATTGATAATGAATATATTGAAGCTCATTTTATTTATTTATTCATTTTAAGGATAGATATTTAATTATTTTGTGCGCAGAACTGCTATCTTGAAGTGACAATTATGAGATGGAGTTAAACAACACAATGCGTGACGTGCAAATCCCTACAGCCATTCTTTCTCTGTGGCTTCATTTGGCTTTTCATGGGCATTATGAACATTACAGGCCCAAACAGGTGCTACATGAGAATGAATGAATGAATGAACAGGTGCTACATGAGTAAAAACTAAAACAAACAAACAAACAAACAAAAAAAAAACCCAACAACAACAACAAAAAAAAACCTAAATAGGCCTGCATGAAAATGAATGATTAATTTGCCTTTCTGTAATATCTCTCGGACTGTTTTAACTCAGTCTAAGTCAAAACTGTAAACTTCCCCTGTTTGATCGGAGCTCAGATATTGCAGTCTATTTGCTATCGCTTTCGCACGGTTGCCATGGCAACAGCTTGAGCGATGAAAGGTTCTCAGACGATGAGCTTGTTTAAGTTCCACACAGGGAGACACAGAGCCACACATGGATATAGCCTAATTAGTGAGGAGACTGTGGAGGGAATGACTAAAAAAGAAAAATACAAACGAGCTGTGAAGACTCTGTTTCACAAACTTCAAAGTAAAAATGTACTGAAATGCAAGCAAACCTTTAAATGAGAACAAAATGACATCTTTCCATTCGCTGCACATTGAAAATAATTAGCCAGTAACAATAACAGACTCAACTGTAAACATTTCGAGCTGATGCCTGACTGAAGGAAAATAAAACGGACGCCTGAAACCCACAACCTAACTGTGGTATGTTTATTTAAACTTATATTTAAAAAAAAAAAAGTACCATGCATATTATTTGTAGAATTAGGTCTAGGTCTGTGAAAAGAATCTAATGATTTGATGAATGAAGCCCATTTAAGTGACGCGACTTCATGAATGAACTTCTATATTGCAACACTCCCCTCTAGTGTCTAGAGATGGCTACGACAACTCCTTTTCGTTCAACTTTGAACACTTACAAATTCAGCTTTGACACCAGAATGATAAAAAAAAACAGCACTTATATAATGATAATAATAACAATAATAATAATAATAATAACAATAATAATAATATATATTATATATTGTATATATATATATATATATATATATATATATATATATATATATATATATATATATATATATATATATATATATATATATATATATATATATATATATATATATATATATATATATATATATAATATAAATTATGTGTTTTTTTCTTTATTTTTAATAATCCTTTTAATCATCCTAAACCATCATCTCCTACAAATGCAAAACTTATGTAACCAACCACAAATTCTTCATATATAATCACCATTTAAGCAAATAATCCCACATGTAAAGTTTGTGAATATGTTACACAATAGCATAGTTATCTAAGATTTTATAAGTTGTTATGAAGCCTCTCTGTCTAAAGGCGAAGCCTTATTTCTGACATCTCCCCATAGATGCTCTCAGAGCCGAATTAATTGCCTCTCTCCTCCCAGCAGTCTTGTCTCAGTGTGTAGGAAGTGCTCTCATGAATGAATTATATACAATAAAATGTTTCCGGTCCAGTTTGTTATTTTGTTGTATAAGAAGAGATGAGTTGATGGGACAAATGGGGAATGCTAGAGGATGCAAAAGAAGTTCAAATAGCTTTTTTCTCTCTTTATGAAAAAAAAAAAAAAAATTCTTAGTTGTTTAAACTAAATAGAAAAAACTCTTATGTTGCAAACACGTAAACACATTTCGGCTCAAAGTGTAGGCTACATCTAACTCTGTAAATTTACCTCAGTTAAATACATATAAAACATAAAGCAATCATTTGCCTGAGTGTTTATTATTTCTTTCTTTGTTGTACCAATGCTTTATGCCAATAAATCTCATACAGCTGGAAAACATGTGTATTTAGCTTTTAAATAATGCCACATTTGCAAAATAAAAATATTTTTGTGAAATGAGCAACATAGTTTAATATGTGGGTTTCATCCATAAAATCTTACCAGAGCTTCTCTGCCAGTGCCAAACAGCGCTTTTTGCTATTGAGTGTCATGACTTTAATTTATTGTCAGCCCTGTTTGTGCAGGCTGTGGTTGCATTTGTATGGAGCTAAATCAGGGCCAATATGTTTGTTTATTTGAAAAAAAAATATTTGAAACTGATTAAAATTAATTTGAAAATGAAAGTCAAGTTTTTACGATGAACTCTAAAAAACAAATAATTGTATACAAAATAAAACAAAGTGAATCAAATGTTTGTATGAAATTTAATTCCAAAGATGTTATATATTTTATTTTTGAAACATCTTGTTTCTAAAAATCAATTTTCAGCATGATATTGTTTTGCGAATTTGAGATTTTATTCACTCGGTTTTAGAATCTAGCTATTCAAATTTAGATTTTTCATCTGTCATTTTATCAAACCTTGTTCAAAGTTTTAGATTTTTATTTCACTTTGCTCTTTTGATATTTAACTTTCAGATTCCTGTGTTTCAGTTTGAAACTTTTGGCCCTGATGTGGCGTGTGGGCGGGGCTAAAGATTACTGGGATGATGGCGACACCTGCTGCACAAACTATTATTCTACTCTTACGCTGTAAGAGTGTTAAATTATGAGCATTTCTCACACCCATGTCACGGGTGACAATGCTCATAATTTAACACTCTAACCGTGTATATTGTATACAGTAATAACTGAAACAGCTTTAATGACTTATCTTTATTGGTTCCATGAGATGTATTTTCTATTAACTGCAGAATAATAGTTTGTGCAGCAGGTGTTTGAAAAAATCATGACAACTTCTACAGTTCCTGAAGGCAACATGATGAAGGGAACGCTTTCAACCTCCTGCACTGTGTTGTCAATCATTCCTGTTATCTTTAGCCCTGCCCACACGCCACATCAGGGCCAAAAGTTTGAAACTGAAAAACAGGAATCTGAAAGTTAAATATCAAAAGAGCAAAATGAAATAAAAATCTGAAACTGTGAACGAGGTTTGGAAAATGACAGATGAAAAATCTAAATTTGAATAGCTAGATTCTAAAACCGAGTGAATAAAATCTCAAACTCGCAAAACAATATCATATTAAAAAAATGATTTTTTAGAAACAAGATGTTTCACAACAGAAATAAATAACCTCTTTGGAATTAAATTTGATACAAACATTTGATTCACTTTGTTTTATTTTGTATACAATTATTTGTTTTTTAGAGTTCATCGTAAAAACTTGACTTTCATTTTCAAATTAATTTTAATCAGTTTCAAATATTTTTTCAAATGAACAAACTTATTGGCCCTGATTTAGCTCCATACATGTGTACCAGAATCTGGACGTGAAAGAAAGTTATGTTCAGCCATAAGTCCATGTTTACTTACAACAGTTAGATCTTTGGGGCATATATGGAGAAGACTTGGACAACACCATGCTTGTTGCATTGATAGATAAGGTAGCAGCTTTTGGTTGAGGCAGTACAAGTGTGTGACCTGGCATCTCCATTCAGGAGAAACAAGGTTGATCATCAGTGGAGGTAACCTCCACACAGAGAGATACTAAAATGAAATTCTGCATCCAGTTACAATGCCATAGCTCAACAATGGGACAAAACTTTCTCCTGCAACATGATAATGCTCGTCCCTATAGAGCGAGGCTTATCAGAAAGTATACTAAAGGGCGACATGTCCTGCCTGCAGTCCTGACCTCAACCCTGAAAAAGAACACTTTGGGCTTCAGCTTGGTGTGATGTTTGTGCCAGAAGGACCAACATAGCCACATAGGCTGGCAAATGCTGGTTGAAAAATGGGCTGCAGCAGTGTGTGAGGAAGCTGGTGACCAGATAAATTGCCAGCATGTCTTGTTTCTTCAGACTTCAATCATGCAAGCCAATAAATACACAAGTCAGTAGTAGAATAGGCTATTTGGTATTAGCCCAGGAGACCATTTAAAAAGGACATAAACAGGTTTTCCAAGGATAAATGATTTATTGCCAAAAAGCATTGGTAATAAATGCAAAGAAATAATCCTTTTGCTGCTAAATAGGCCGTCAAAGAGGATGTCAAAAAATTTCTGGTGACCACTTTATTTCAGTAATTACTATCGTCAGGTCTCATTTTATCCATTTTTACTGCATGAGTTTAAAAAAGAATAACATGAACAGGTAAAATGCTTCTTGTTGGTTTTGCAAGCACCTCATTAATTAAGAGGAGAAATAATGATGCGTTTAATGAAGCTTATTTTCATGTCCTGTTGTAAATGGCAGGGGATGCTACTGGTTCTGGGAAGTCTCTGTGGTGGATCTTCCATTTGCACCATTGTGGGGGAAGGTCCAGAGAGAAACAGACTCTTTGGGACTGGTTAAAGTACAGTAAGATACAGTGCTTGCATAAGCATAACGGAAACAATGAATATGTCTGTGTTTGTATGTGTGATGTTTTCAGATGTAGCCTGTCTTAATCTACTGTAAAACCACAGACAGAAACAGAAACAATAAATTATTTAGGGTATGGGGTAAAAGCACATTGCATGTGGTTAAATTTGGTTGTATTTTGTGATGCATTGCCTTGATGAACAATTCAGTTTAAGTTGGGAAAAGATGAGAGGGTTCATCCCATTTGTTGTTGTTTTTCTGGCTACGGTATCTCCCCTGTTGACCACCCTTTCCCTGCTGAATTCCAACAAAATCCAGAAGTCTCTTCATAGCTCATTTTCTTCTAACAGTCTTATCTATGCCTGTGGTCTGAAGCATAGTAGGATAAGCAGGAAGATGCTGTGCATCTCCCCAAGGTCAGGTTTTAATCTGTGTGATGGTTGTGACTATGGTAACAGGTCCCAGTGGAAGACTGTGTTTAGAGGTGGCTGCATCACTGTGGCTCCCAGCCTGCTTGTTAGGATTAAAGAAGAGACACCTGCAATCAAGAAGTTGTTTTTATCAAAATAAACACTGCCTCTTCAAACTTACAGAAGGCGTCAATTTTTTCAGTCAAAGTCATTCTGACATCACCCGCTGTTCACAAACACATAAAAACCCATATTATTTTTTTATTTGTGAGGTTAGTTTGCTTGACAAAATTATGTTTCTTTTACTTTTTCAAGCTCTGATTTCCACACACAGCGATCACCTATCAGGTTTGTGTTGAAAGCCACATCTGACACTGCTTTGACCTTTACAAAAATAGAGACAGACATTAGAGATGTATCCAAGTACCTATTCTGGAACAAACCAATGTGATAGAAACAACAACAATTTTAAACCTAAAGGAGATGCAGAAGGTATACTGTTAGGACAACACATGATCCAGTAAATGTGATAAGCCAGTGTTTTATTTACTACCTTCTCTGCATTCTACTTGAAAAAAAAAAACACAAACTAAAACACTAGCTCCTCTGGGTAAAAGTTAACTCCCATATGAAGAGCCAGCTCACTTGATATATAAGAAAACAGTTTTACAGTCAACAAAATTTCCTGCTAATGGATGGCAGAACGGGTAAAGCAACACTCTCAGCCCTGCTGCTCCATTTAAGCTGCTGAGCTACAGAGGAACGGATGCTTTGACTCGGAAATTGCCTTCAACCCTCTAAAAGTGGCTCTTTTTGATGACTTTTTGACGCATACATGCTGCACTGAATGCAGGAAGTTTGTCCCATTTTGATACACAGTCCCACACAAGCCCACATCCTACAAAGATCCGTGGCATGAAAGCACATAAATAATGAAAACTGCAGTCTTTACAAGTTAAAAAAGACCCACAGTGCTGTTACATAATGGTAATTAGCTGCAGTAAGGTTGAGTGCAGAAACACGATGAACTAATTGACTGCAGGACACGAAGACAAAAGCAGGTATTGGCTCTCCAAATGTAAAAATCAAGGTCCCTTCTCCTCCATACACACAAAAACACATGCAAAGAAACACACACATATCTACAGAGCTGGATCCCATCCCAGTAATCACTGGGTGTGAGGCAGGGTACTCGCTGGACAGGTTGCCACTCCGTCACAGGGCCAACACAAAACAACTATTCACACTCACACTCACTCCTGGCAACTATTTAGAGTAAGCAACTAACCTCACATTCATGTGTTTGGATGGTGGGGGGAAATGCCTAAAGCAGAAGATTAAGATTCAAAAATGTCAAATTCTTTGCTTTTGCTTAAAATGTTACTGCTAAATGACAGACTCATATAATCTTTTGCCCTCTCATGTAGCATTCAATTGTTCATGCTATGGTGCAAGGGGTTATTTACTGGTGAACAAAGCTGCATTATTTGGGAGTTTATTATGTATCTGACAGCTCTTCATGGCTAAATGACGACATAGTGCAGAATTCGCTTGGGAAGGTTTGAAATCTGTCTTTACAATAAACTCACTATTGTAAAAACACAGAAAGATGTTTCTGAATCAATTAAAAAAAGTTTGTTTAAGTGTTGGAAAGGTCACCAATGTGGAAGATGGAGCATTCCAAAAAGCGCTCTTCTCTCGCATGGAGTGTGTATTTTATGAGGATTTTTATGTCTCAGTGGGAGATCCTGATCATATCTCATCTGTTGTCCTGCTTGTTGCGTTTTACTCTGGTACAAGTAGTACAAGGCAACCTCCTATCCTTCCAGTTACAGTCACTCTTGAAATCTGCGCTGGAACTAGAACAAAGTAGAGCGGAACAGAATGATTCACTACTGGTTAAAGAGGGAATGAAATGACTGAAATATCGATTATCTTGTTGGCACTGCAGGAACCAATCAATTGCATGGCCGCACATGGATGTATGTTCAAGTAAACTTTCACTGCACTGGCATGTACAGTAACTGCATGGTTACAGCCATATAGACCACTGTGGGGCAGATAACCCAATAAGAGGCTAAAAATAGAAAGTGTGCTAATGTTAAAGAAGCTAATATGTAGATAAAGACAATTTTCACTTAACAGGAAACTCCCAGAGAGATGATTTTAAAAGGCTGAGATTTCAGAGAGCAATCTATTTTAGGCAACGCGCATCACTGAGGCGAGCATGTGTTTGTACCGCTTCTGGATTAAGTTTAGAAGAGGTTGTTGGAAGAAAGGCAAATGAGGTGGCAGTGTGAGGGTCAAATGATCCTTGGCATGACAGTGACCACTGCAGAATTTGTTATTCATATCTCCTTACATATTCACTGCTCCATTTGACCCTTCTTCGTGCTTTGGTTGACCACTCAGTTGGCGTGTCTTGCCTGACTCTAAAGAAAAACTGAGATCTATCTTCATCTATATTTTAGCCACATGCCTTTGTGACAGATGTTTCCAAATATAGACAATACTGCAAGACAGCACTGAAACCATGAAGGGTCCTTAGTGCTTTTGGGAAACTATGAAGTTACAGGAGATGCTTGTCCCAAGTTAAAATAATGACAACCTGATTAAATAAATATGTTAAATCCTAACAAAAAGCATGTTAAATATTCATTTAACATCTCTGAAACTACTCTTCTAGATCTGAAAGCAGGATATATCCAACACAAAACCCAAGACGTTGAGAAAGCAATCATAATGTAACGACCTTAAGATGCATTTATAGCTCTAAATGTGGTCAAATGTTCAGCACGTTACTTTCCATGTCCTTTGTGTCCTTCCCAGTTGCAGCGTTTTTAAGTCTCAGTCACGACTTCATATGTTTTCTGTTTTCATACCTTCTTTTTTCATTAAATTACAAAGCAGAAGGCTGGAGCTGAAAGGAGATATTTACATTATAAAAACACAGTTCTTTTATCATCATTTTACACCATGGCACTGTGTCCTAGTGGAAAAAAATCTGCCAGTATAACTAACACTGTATGACTACTCAGAGAATGTGGGCTGGCTCGCCTATAGAGTGGAGAGTACCTGAATCCTCAATGGGCCATGAGTGCCACTGCCCCTATCACTCTGTAATAATGAATACTCTTGCCAACAATGGACTTTAAAGAGGAGCTGGTTATTGTCTGCGTGGGATTATTCAATTTGTTCTATTGGTGTTTCAACCTGTTAGTCACAATGTGGGTGCACCTGATAGGCTGTAGAGATGTCTAAATATTACATACAGGGCAGCATTTAAGCCACAATGGAAAATCGATGTCAAACATATTAACAGTCCAGTAGGCTCATATTCTGTCATTTATGTCTTGTATGCATATGACTAACTCTAGGTCTAATAAGCAGATATAAACAGATATATGCAGAGTCATGTGTACCGAGGATGTTACCCAGCATGGTTAAGTTTAGCTCTTTGAACTAAGTGAATCACATGAAATGGTTCTGGGCCTCTCAGCACTGTTGCTGGATCTCGCCAGCTGTGTTGTGACCAACTTGTTGCAGGGCCTTCACTGCACAAATTAGTGAGTGAGAATGAACAGAAGTTAGCAACAATTTGTTCATGATAATTAGTGTGTGCCTACGCATGTGTTTATAGGAACATCGTTTGGCTCACGGCATGTGTTTTTCATCTCATGAACACTTTTTTGTAAGCGTTTTCCAAATGCAGCTCGCTCTCCTTCTCTGATTGGTTGGCATCTTGACTGTAGGCAAGCGAGGAAGGAGTAGGACTGCTTTCAGTGCTGTTTTTTTGTATGAATGAGGCTTCAGTGTGATGTTCTCTGAAAGCACCACCCATGACTTGGGTAAAAGCATGATTTTCAATGTGAAACAACAACAACCATGTGGACAAATGTTTTAACAATTACCAAGAAACGCTTCTCGGCAATGGTTTTTATCATCACAAGACTCACAGAGTCTGAAGAAATCTTTAATCCCCAAAATGTCGGCATGCTGTGTAATTACATAAATATAAACAGATTGCAATAATTAGCAAGTCTCATAAACACATATTTTATTCCCTCTAGAATATAAACAGTAAGAGATGTTGAAACTGAGACATTTTACAAAATCATGGCAAATACTGGCTCACTTTGGATGGTAAATGGACTTGTACTTCCATAGCGCTTTTCTAGTCATGCAGACCACTCAAAGCGCTTTACACTACTTGTCACATTCACCCACACGCTCATACCCCAATACGCTCATCGGGGGGCAGTTTGGGGTTCAGTGCCTTGCCCTAGGACACTTTGGCATTTTTCAGTCAAGGGAAGTCTGGAATTGATCCTCCAACTTTGCAGTTGAAGGACAACTGCTCTTCCTCCTGAGCTACAGCCGTGTCTGATGGCAGCAACACATCTCAGAACCCTGGAACAGGATGATGTTTACCTCGTAGCATTCCCTCTTTTAACAACGGTCAGAAAGGTCTGGGAAGTTAGGAGACCAGTTTTTAAGGTTTTAGGAGAGGAATCTAGGACCCCTCTTGAACAGGATGCAGCTGCTCAAAAGTCCTGGGATGTTGTGGCTAAATTTTTGTTTCATGATGGCAAATATTGAGTGAAGGTCTGGACTGCAGATGGGATCCAAACTCATCTCCTGTGAAGTCATGCTGTTGTGTGATAGATGCAGAATGTTTAGTGTTGTCTTACTGAACTATGCAATGCATTTTCTGTGAGAGACGTTAGTTAGATGGGTGCAGATATTTGTTCTAAGGCTCCTCCTTTTTCTTTGTACCTTCTGCTACTGGGTATGATTTTCAGGAAGCACATCTCATCTGTATGCTGAAGATTGTCAGGTATCGTTTCCTCTCAGGTGGGCAGGTGTAATCTCTGTTCAGTCGCTCCTCGATCGCCTCTCAGAAATTAGAAACTGCATGCTTCTGAACTTTTTGAATTTCAACAACAACAACAAAAAAAGACAGAAGTCGTTTTCTTTAGACTCAGCACTACTTGCAGAGCATCTAGTGTTGATCTCCCCATGCTTGCTCCTTATGAAAAGCCTGTTGTCACTGATTTAGGTCTGAAGCTGATCTCTTCTATCTGGATATTAAACACTATAGATGGTGAGATTGTTCAGTTCTTCACAATTTTACACTGAGGAAGAGTTTTCTGCAGTTCTCCCACAAATTTAATACATATTTGGTTGCAGATTGATGAATCTCAGTCTGTCTTTTCCTCTGAGAGGTTCTGCCTCACTTAAAGGGGTCTTATTATGGTATTTGGAGTTTTCTGAGCTTTCTACAGTGTTACAGTGTTGAATCCTCATCAGACATGTGAACGGCACCGTTTTTTATCACCTAAACGCATGTTTGAGTTTGAGTCTGAGTTCCAGCACTCTCTCCGTTCGGTTTCCATGGCGACGAAAAACGCTTCGTTTTACAGAATTTTTTCTACCTGGAAATCCTTGTGACGTCTCGGGGGATAAGGTTTGGTGATTGGTTACCTTCTACTGGTTAACAAGGGCATGTACAAATACATCAGGCGGGTGGAAAACGTCGGATAAAGTTATTTCCAACGATGGCTGGTGAGTTTGCCAAAGAGAGACATCCTGCTGCATTCGTTGCTGTGGGTTGCTGTTTTCCACTTCGTTTTCAGGGTCTGATTCAGGTTCCAACATGTAGGGTTGTATGCTATGTGTTGACATTGTATTATATTTTTTTAATGAGTTCATATTAGCCTAATCCTTCTGTTTATGAGATGTTACAATGACGGCGAAAGCAGTTGCCGTGCGCGCTCCCGATGTAGTGCAGTGGCAGGAGGCGGGGCTTAATGCGGAAGCGTCTCAATCCACTCGTTTTGCCCACAGGCTGATCTGACAGCCTACGGAGAGGGTCGGTCTTCAGTAAATAAAGCGATTTGTGACAACAACTCGATCAATCCCAGCCCTTCTGGGCTCAGAAATAAAAATAAATTAGCCTGAAATGCACATAACAGTTCCACTTTAAATATTCTTTTTATACCCAGTCATTTTACTGATCTGTTGCCTATTTAACTGTCAAATTTTCTTCCGGTTGTTTAAGACATGTGCCAGTTACTTTTTCAGCTTTTTGCTGATCCTGTTGCAACTCTGCTGAGATATGCTGCTGCCAACAAAGTCAAAATGAGTTAACATTTTTTAAGCTCAAAATTTAAATTGATTAAAGTCACTTGATCTATCTGGGCTACTATATGACAAAGAAATCCAATGCATTGGTAAAGCCTTCGGCCCCCACCTAATTTATCATGTATGAGCATTTAATAAAAAAAACAAAAAACAAAAACAAAACAGCTTAATAAAAAACATTGTTTTGTATATTTACAATAAAATACAAGGTTTAACAATTGTAACATGATTTAATAAGATTTCACACAACATTCAGACTTTTTGAAAGTGGTGTTGTGTCTTTTATTTCTGCTTTATTTGCAGTTTTGATTTTTTATGAGAAAATTTCAGCCATATAAATTTTATGCAAACTCACTGTAACATCTGCAGAAGCAGAACATTGTTGATCACTGTCATCATATTTAAATTCCAATATTAGAATAATACCAGTCAGTTTCACCAAGCACCATCACTTTAGCATCCCCTGTTGGAAAGTAAAATGGAACAAGTTTCCTGCCATTTCCTTCTAGTGTATCCTCATCTATCTTAATTAATTCCTCCAATTTTGCAAAAACAAACAAACAAACAAAAAAACTGTGTTCTCAAATAATTTTATTTCTCACATTTAGACTAAATCAATCCTTCAAAATACAGAAAAATACAGGAGCTCAATCCAGCCAGCAGCCACCACTTTCTGGAATAAGACATTTTCTTCAAATTATTAATATTATTTGTTAAAAGAAAATCAAGCAACATAAAACAAACATACAAAAATAAACTACAACACTTAAATGTCTCTCTTAAAGTACTTTTTATTCCACTTTCATTCTATTTTATTTCCATCCACCTCTAAATGTTAGCACTCTCCACGTTGCCCTCCCATGTGTGAGGCTTTTAAACGTGTACATTAAAACCACAGAGAGTATGTGCAAAACTGGAACCACGCCATTTGTCTCTTTGCATCCTAAATCAAGTTATTTTTTCCCATCAAGAGAAAACAGGCTGTTAAAAACTCACAAGGGAGCCACTTTCTGCCAGCCGCAGCCTGCACAATCCAAAAGAATTATTCTAATGATCCCTGACAAAAATTGTCAGACGATATCCTCCAGGGTGCGATGATACTTTACATTACGGTGGACGGATCGATAGTAAAGCTGACATCAGGGCTCTCTGCAGAGGGAGGAAGCTGGAGAGCCCGCAGTGCACTATGCCTCTGACTTTTGCTGATTCCACAATGAGTCCACTTGACCTGACAGAACGCAAGTTCAATAGTTTAAAGCATGCACATGTAATCTGCTTAAATTACTGCGTACAGCCCTCATCTGAGGCAGTACGCTGCAGTACAAGTCTGCACTTACAGCGAATGCACTGCTGGTACAGATAATTGAAAAAATAGCATCAGCCTCTTAAAGGCAATAAAATAGTTGATGGTCAGGTGTTAAACAGTGACGTTTTAAAACGATAATGCTGCGTAAAGGGAGTCAATCAGTTTGATTTCAAAGTGGCCCACATCCCCAGGGAACCTGTTATCACAGACAACCGACAAGACCTGGGCGCCACAAAACTAGGTCATTAAAGTAGATTAATGCCGTAATTCAGAGATGAAGACACAACACAACCCCGGTAATGAACTCCAGTCCCTAATCAAGATTACTGTGCTGTGGCTAATATTGTTTACACGAACCACAGCAGTCCCTGTTCTGCTATCACAGCTTTACATGTGACAAAAGTACTTTTTCAGAAGTTCTTCAAGCTGAGTTCAGCTGGAACTTATTAAGAAAACACAACTGTGACAGATGCATTAATCATGAGGCGATTGCTTACATGTATTGTAAAAGTACTCAATGTCGAAGCGATGCTTTAAATTGTGTTGGAGATCAACTTTGTCCTTTAAAGTTACAGTAAATCTTCTTATTATGCTCCCCGCTCACTAATGACCTGTGATTTTACTATAATCTGAAACCCCCAGTCATTTATTTTTCATAGTGTGGCAATAAGTGAAGATAGTCCAATGAAAAACAGTATGTAACACTTATGAGTGGCATCAGCTCTAGCTGGAGTAATTCAGTGTTTTCCTGACTGCTACCATGTTGAGGAACTGAACTCTTGAACAAAAGTCTGGAGAACCTACTGGGGGCTTGAATTCCTAAGCTATCTTCAATATTTCTACATAAAAATTTTGGTTACATTTAACTGTTTATTCATCAATTAATCCGATCAAATAGTAAAAATTTGTCAGTCAAAAGTATGAAATGACTCCTGGTGCAACTTCTGTATTCAGTAATAACTCTTTGAAAAGTGTTCAGTCCTTTGATGCATAATACGACTTAAACATGTTCTCCTTTAATTCTGCAATTTCAGAACATTTTGAAAGAACTTCTTATGTTCTCAGAGTTGTTGTCCTGATGCATGCCACACTTTCGAGATACAGTTCAAATGCAAATAAATTGTGGTAGAGATTAAAAAAGAGAAAGAAGAAAGAAGGCACCGGCACAACATGTTCTCCAAGACATGAAAGCAATATTGTGCAGCCACAGCAGATAATACGGTAACTTCATTAGGACATTAAAGCATCTGGTGAACTTTTGATACCTACTGGACTTTCCCTGGAAAACTGGGCTTTTTACTCACTCCAACTCAGACCCAGTTTTGATGCTACTTGCTTTTAATCTATCTGCTTCAAATCATAATATCTGTAAAAGAATGGGTTTGACCCTGTCTCATGTTGCGCATACCGTACAAAGAAAAGTCCTAATTGTCCCATTTGCTGGGACTGGCTAGATTACTTGTTAAATGTACTTTTTGAAAACAAACCAGATCTGGTGAAGAAACTAAGAAAGTAAAAGAAGAATATGGACTGTATGGGGACTTGTTGAAATGTGTTGCCAAATACAACAATCTATTTAACAATATCTGTTATTTTAAATAATAATTTAAAAGCTATTTAACAAAATCCATACTGTTTTGAAAATTTATTCCAAGCTAAACATAAACCCATTTTTGACCAATTTATCAAAGTAATTACATTCTACAACATAGTCCATAATATATTATACAATCTCAAAACTCAATAGGATTTTTTTTTAACTTGCAGTAATGCTGAACATTTACTTATTAGATGTAAATATGAACTGACATATGAATTTAGAGGTTAATCCCAGGTCAGTTATTAAGTTATTTTTATTTATGGTGGACTTGATCAGTTTGTCATATTAATCAAAAACTATATTTATTAAAAATCAAAGGTTTTCACAGATCTTAAACACTATTAAACACTCAAACTCTGGCTAAAATAAATGCTTTGTCTTGCATCAGCTTTACATCTGTTCTGTGGAAAGCCCATTCCACACATATGATCATCCAGCTTCTCTCAGCTCATGCTTTGGAAGGGCAGGCAGAGTGGAGAGAAAACAATATGTTTTTCTTTTATCTGTGATGGAAAATCTTTAAATCTATAGAGATAAGTGATCACACTGGAACCAGTCACTCAGCAACACTAACTAGATCTCTTTCCTGTGGGATTAATGTGCAAGACAGCAAACAAATACATTTTTTTACACAAATAAATCTGTTTGACTTGATGTTTTTTCACTTGTTGTATTATTTGACAAGAGCCAAAACTGCACTCATCTTAAAATGTCTGGATAACAGAGTAACACTACTCCTTTGCCTACTTGACAAGTGCATGAAAAGCCTCATTAAGCTGTCTAGGTGAGTCCAAGCACGTGACTTTAATGTTTTTTGACTGGCAGCCAAGAAGCATAAAGTTTCCACTACATGAAGAATAGGGGCAGAGACATGGTTTTAGAACTGAATGACATTAGGTCGGTGGTTAAAAATGGGAACACCTTCACATGAGATGTCCTCAAATGGGCAATCTTATACCCAGACATTTCTGAAAAACAAAAAACAAAAACCAAAACCAAAACGAAACAAAACATCCAGCTGCAACTGTTGGGACAGTGGTCTCAGTCAGATCGTCAAAAAAAAAAATCAAAAAAAAAATCCGTGCACCTCTGATATGACGGCGCAGAAACCACGTGTTTACGTAATGGAAAGCCAATCTTTCAATTTTAACCCCTCCTCCCCTTCTATTTCTAACAGAGGTCCGACGCTGTAGGAAATTCATGCAAATGTTGTCATCCAGCGCAGCGCACTTTCAGAGAGACCAGTAGCGCGGTGCTGGAAAGGGCTGGAAGCAAACAGCGCACACTCCAGGAATCACGGACACACACACACACACACACACACACACACACACCAAGAAGCCCCAAACCTGGCTTTAACAGAAACGCTGCTGCGTGGGACTGGAAGAAATGAAAAACTGAGGTTGGTGTTATCTGACCTCGCCAAAAACCATCTGGTTTCAAGAGACACGAACTGGACTTGATCCCGGCAATGTGGTGTTTTGCTGGGGCTATCATTGCAGCAGTCTGTGCATAGGATGCATCCTCCCTTGGCTTTTGATGCTGTGCAGATCCACCCTCCTCTCCTCAGAGTGATGAACTAATAGGCAATGATTCTCTGCTCGGAAATCCACCGTGGTTTACTGTCTTCACGTTAGTTGGGTTTTGTTTACTGGCAACCCGTCTCCTCTTGGTGCGACACATGCAATTTATAGAGTATATTTTCTATTATAGACTAGTTGAGGAGGCATTCTTTATTCGCCAGAAGAAGAAACACACCATTATTACGAAGTCTGACAGACACTGACTATTTTTGTCACGTGAATGAAAGCGCACAGGACTTGGATATAGCCTATCTTTTTTTTTTTTTTTTTTCCTATGATACAACTGGTAGCCTTGTTCGGGAGAACTGATCCAATTGTGTTATTATGCAACCGCAAGGATCTCATCTATATCTTGGTGTTTAAGCCACTGGATTGCTCTTCGCCCAAATCAATGTGGTTTCTTTGGAACATTTTCAGCAAAGGAACGCATATGCTGCAGTGTCTTTGTGGCAAGAGTCTTAAGAAAAACAAGAATCCAAGTGGTAAGATGATCACCATTGATGCATACTGCTTCGTTTCTTTGCGAACCGGCGTTGTGCGTGCACGCGCGCGCGCGTGCATGTGTGTGTGTGTGTGTGTGTGTGTGTGTGTGTGTGTGAGTGAAAGAGTAAATGCGTTATTTGTTTGTTTGTTGTAACGTCAGGAG
>NC_136613.1:13324064-13430878 GCF_933228915.1 Telmatherina bonti
GAGCATTGGGCTCAACTGCAGATCAAAATATAGACACTGATTAAAAGTTAGATCAATGAGCTATAATGTGTCCACATGTTTCTTGTAGGTTAAGACTCAAAGAGCCCCCAAACAGACACCTTATCTGGACCCAAGTGGACTTCTTGTCTGGGTTGAAGGTTGATTATTAATTGGGGAGAAGTAGATGAGCTCAAATTGGGCAACACACATGGGGTTAGCAACTGTGCTCCACAACTTAAAAAACAAGAAGGATTTGCTCCTTAGTCCAGGCACTAACAACACAACCAATGACAACAATATATTATATTATTTTTAGATTAAATGGTCCTTAATCTGCTCTTTCAAAATGAATACTAATTCTTTTATGTATAGTAAAGTCACATTTCACATATACTTCTGTTCAAATTACCCCCATTTTTGTCAGAGTTAAAAGCACTTTTATTAAAAGATTTGTACTTTTTGAACATGCAAATATTTTATGGATTATTATTATAGGATAATTACTGCCTAAACCTGGTCTCTCTGATTATCCTATGCTGCCTCAACATGTGGGTTTTCATCCAACTTTTATTTCTTATTGTCGTAGAAGATCACACAATGATAGACTCAGCTACTAAGCTCTGCCTGTATGAATATTTAGTGCCTTAGAAGAGGACAGAGATGGTTTAATAGTGGAACTTTACTCTAAAAGTGGTGTCTGTGTCTGGAATAAAAGATAAAGTACTGAATTTACTGTAAATGTGCTGCTGACCCTTTCTGTCAGCAGCACAGTGTTAAAGTTCCTTGTTTTTTTTTTCTCATCTTGCTTCTCCGAACTGTTGCTTGTAACATATAAAGGAGAAAGCAATTGATCTCCTTAAGTCTGCGTTGTCCTTTGTTACAAGGTTCTTTAAAAGTGGATTGAAAAGTCCGTGTGAAAACCAAAGTAAAAAACCTGCAGACCTTGGGAATGTTGAAGATTTTCTATGTTTGAACTTCATCACAGAAATGCAGTAACACAGAAGAAATACTAGTACTTTACAGCTACATGCAACCAGATTTGCAGTCTGTGAAAGAATACTAATGCCACTGATTGTTTCTATTCTTTTTTTGGTTTAATGATCATCTCTGCAACCAGATGCAAATTCAGATTTAAAAATAACACAACCTTGTCCTTAAGTTAACCTTACGGTGGCTACACGCCACAGTAAGCTCTGGGGTGATGACTGACTGATTGCTGCTCTGTGAAAAAGCCTCAGTGGAACACCGCTTCCCTGACTTGTGCTCAACACAACCCAGCCAATCAATTAAAGTTAAGACTAAACAGTCAGTCGACTGAAATTTGAGGCGGTGACTTTCAAAGTGGGATTTACTTGAAAGCGGATTCTAACTGAACTAAAAACTGACGGCGTGGAGTTTGTATGGAAGCAGCAGATGGAGCCGCTAGTTGACTTGGAAATGGAGTGGGCCAGAATACAGACTGTCAGTGGGGTGCTGCACTGTTTCTTACAACTAAAAGCTGCAAACTCGTCGAGTCCACTCTGTCAGACAAATCCCATCACCAATTACTTTCAGTTGCAATAGTGCCTAAAGAAACCTCAGAGGATTTATTAGTGTCTTTTGTAATAGGAGGACAGTGAATTGTCTGAGTGGTCCTCTATCAGTGCAGGCAAGTCCTGTGTTTCTAATATACAGCTCACTACGACCTGATCTGCAAAGGCCTAGATAAAGTGCTCCATCTCCTTGGCTTTATTTTTAGCAGCACAACATAAGTGCGAGAACACAGTATGGCCAAGCCAACCACCCTGTCTCAATGAGACTCATTTCAGACATCAGTTTTATTATTCAGAGAAAGTTTTCTGTGAATTTTTTCACACATGAAGCGTATTTGCTGTACTTCACCTTTAAACCCCTCGCTCCAGTTGATGACACTTTATTTATTTTTTATGGGACATTTTCATGCTGCTTAAGCCTTTAGGTGGAGTTTGCGTGTAGGTCCTAGTGATTATACGTATTTAATATGATGGTATTGGCAGTGTGTATAAGTAGTACACTATATTTAGCACTATTTGTATTTATGTGCATTTTCTACATTGCATAAGATTTAGGTTAAACTCACAGGGCTTGGTCTTATTCTTTTAATGTACATTGTTTGCAGATAAACTACAAAGACCACTGGGAGTGCATTATTATTATTATTATTATTATTATTATTATTATTATTATTATTATTATTATTATTATTATTATTATTATAAACAATAGCTAGATGCTGAACTCTGATGAAGTCGAAGGATTAAACAGAACTTTTGCTTGGGGAGCAGCAGCTTCTAAAGACTGTATATCCACTGTACAACTTTGCCAAAGTGTCTTTTTATACCATCCCCAATCATTTAAACTCATTGACTTGTCAATATTTTATAACTGCAATTATTTTTAAGCCGGAATTGTTGTTTCATTTGTGGTGGCTTGTGCTTAAAGTTGATAGCCTGACCTATCCGTAAAGCTCAATGTGGTGTGTTAGCATGGGTACATGTCTTTGAGTACTTCATTAAGTTGATTAAGTAACGAACCAGCTGAGTTGAAAAGATGGAATTACAGCTTCACCCTGCAGCTTTTGAAGCAGGGATGACTTTGCCAATGTCAGCATAGATGCCTCTGTAAAACTTTGAGAATGTCGTATAATGGTGCATACAACCATGATGAATGACAGTGATTTAATGAGGGCATTTGCTGTAAATGGCAGAAGAGAAAGTTATGTCATTAACTGCCACAGGTAATAAGGCTGATATTGGAATCATATTCAGGGACATAGCTTAGGTTTAAATGCTGCAAATGTTGCAAAGTCAGTTTGCTGAAAGAGCAGGCTTTGCGATGGATGTGTGAAGTCAGTGGGTGGCTTCCACAGCAGTAACTCACTGACAGCAAAGTGACAGAACAGGTCACAAAACTCCCAGAAATCTACTTGATAATGGGTCACAGGATTTCCAGTGAAACCCAGCTTTATGGTTTTTACAAGGGTGATAAGGTTAAAACTAGATCTCCGGCAACCTGTCTGCGGTAACCAACTTTACCAGTCACTTTCCCATTAAATCTGATATATATATATATATATATATATATATATATATATATATATATATATATATATATATATATATATATATATATATATATATATATATATATATATAAAAATAAATAAATGGAATTACATATGTACATATGTATATATGTACATATGTATATATATATATATATATGTATATGTATATATATATATATATATATATATATATATATATATATATATATATATATATATATATATATGTATATATATAAATATATATCAATATATATATAAATATATATATATATATATATATATATATATATATATATATATATATATATACATATATATACATATATATATATATATATATATATATATATATATATATATATATATATATATATATATATATATATATATATATATATATATATAAATGGAATTACATATGTACATATGTATATATGTACATATGTATATATATATATATATATATGTATATGTATATATATATATATATATATATATATATATATATATATATATATATATATATATATATGTATATATATAAATATATATCAATATATATATAAATAAATATATATATATATATATATATATATATATACATATATATACATATATATATATATATATATATATATATATATATATATATATACATATATATACACATATATATATATATATACATATATATATATATATATATATATATATATATATATATATATATATACATATATATATATATATATATATATATATATATATATATATATATATATATATATATATATATATATACATATATATATATATACATATGTACATATATACATATGTACATATGTAATTCCATTTATATATTCCATCCCCCTCAGAAACCAGCATTTGAATAGTCACTTATTATACAAAAATTGAGTTATTTTTTTCAAGATAAGATAAATTATGCTGTAATCACAAGGCCTCCATAGTTTGAGACCTTTCAAATCTTTTCATTTGGCCTCTAAAAATTAATCTATGCATAAAACGTGATGGTGTCTCACATTGTCTGAAATTATTATGAAATGGTATGAAACTATATGAGAAGAAACATAAATGGACAGAGGGGATTTGTTTTGCCCATGGGAACACTTCAGAGTCTACATTCATTTGGCAATAAATTGTAGCTGACAGATTCATGACTAGATTGTTAATTCCTTTTAAAGAACACAAGCTAGATTTGCATCAGCATATTGAAAAACCTTTGATGAGGTGCACGTTTCTTGATGCTTTGACTGTCATCTCAACTTTATGAATCTGTCAGTGAAAAAACAATCCTAGTGAGCGCTCTGCTTTTCTGAAATTACATCTGCATTTTATCGGATGCTGTTGCTTGTGTTTATGCAGCTCTCATGGCACAACATGCCTCAAATGTAGTTTTTCTTCATGCCGGTTTCAGCGTTTACACACTGATCCATAGTTTACTTAACAGTAACAAAAAAGGTGGCAGTGAAATTAAAGGATATGGTTAAGGTTTAGACAAGAACTCCTTACATTTAGAAAAAACAGCAATTGGCTAAAAATACCTTCCTCCAGCCATTGTTACATGTTGCTAGGTTTCATACAGAAACATTACACTGAGTCAGTGAATGGCTTAATTATAGCAGCTCCAATTACACATGATGTGAAGTTCTTGACATGTATAGGCAAAGAGAAAAATTGTTCAGTTAAGTCGATTACATCCTCACAGTATTTTTTAACCACGTGTCACATATAAAGACCTTTTGTTTCTGAAGATAACTGAGTGCACATATATTCTCACACCAGAAGTGAATACAGAGAAAAATAAAGATACTGTTCATTGAACATTGAGGCTGATAAAGAGCACTGGCTTTCTCATGATGCTGTAGTGACTTGTGGTGCCTGTTATGCTTTGCTGTCATCTTCCTGGGCTTGATGATGATGATGATGATGATGATGGCAACATGATCAGTTTCCACAGTGAATTAGTTTGGACTTTCTATTCTGCTCCTGTAAAATAAGACCTGCTGGGTTAAAAATAATCAAGAAATGACGACCAAAAAAGTTTACATATAAATCAGACAAGAATGAAAAGAAAAATGTACAGTAACATCCATCCATCCAGCCATCCATCCATCCATCCATCCAGCCATCCATCCATCCATCCATCCATCCATTCACTTTCTTAACCACTTAGTTTAACTCAGGGGAAGCAATCATTGGGCTGATATGTATGTGTATATATATATATATATATATATATATATAGATATATATATATATATAGATATATATACATATACATATACATATTTGTTATATCCAGAGAGACACAGAGATTATTTTGACCTTTAGCCCTGGATTTTCAAAAAGGTGAAAAAGGGTGACTTGACCCTGTAACTGATCATAGAAAAACTGTGAGGCTAATTCTGCCTGAGCAGAAAGACAAATTCTGCTATGTTCAAATTCAGATAAATCATGGAGAAAGACTTGTTCGTTGAAGTCTTAGATCCCTTTTCTGCAGAATTTGAGGCTTTTCTTTGGCACTTTCACATTTTTAACTGTGGCGAAAGTATAGCGATCATTTAGACAATCTGTGTGGCTTGGAAGACAACCAATGGAAATTCCGATCACCAACAAGAATATTCTCGTTCCAGATTATCCTGCCTTTTTTGGCCAGCTGGCATAAAGGTAGATCATTTCACCAGGCTTGGAGCTGCTCATTGTCAGGCTACTTTGAAGAAAAAAACAAAACAAATCACTTATCATTCATGAGTGTTTTTTGTTTGTGAAATGCATTTATGAGTAACATTTATAACTTAAAGTGTCCGTTTGCATTTAGAGATGAAAACGCATTGATGTCTTTGATGATAGATTTCCCTCATAATTCAAAATACATTATTTCCTGTTGTCTTTAGTCATTATTGAGATTCTTTCATCAAAGTCAACATGAAATGACATTTCAGTACAATACTACATCTACACAATAATATCTGTTCCAAGGGACAAGACTTAAAAATAAGCAACCAAAGTAATTGATGGATACTTTAAAACTTTTATTTAATGATAATGATAATTAATGTTGATGAGTCTTCTTACACTCACACTTAAAGGGGTCCTATTATGGTATTTGGAGTTTTCTGAGCTTTCTACAGTGTTACAGTGTTGAATCCTCATCAGATATGTGAACGGCACCGTTTTTTATCACCTAAACGCATGTTTGAGTTTGAGTTTGAGTTCCAGCACTCTCTCCGTTCGGTTTCCATGGCGACGAAAAACGTGTCGTTTTAGAGAATTTTTTCTACTTGGAAATCCTTGTGACGTCCCGGGGGATAAGGCTCGGTGATTGGTTACCTTCTACTGGTTAACAAGGGCATGTACAAATACATCAGGCGGGTGGAAAACGTCGGATAAAGTTATTTCCAACGATGGCTGGTGAGTTTACCAAAGAGAGACATCCTGCTGCATTTGTTGCTGTGGGTTGCTGTTTTCCACTTCGTTTTCAGGGTCTGATTCAGGTTCCAACATGTAGGGCTGTATGCTATGTGTTGACATGGTATTATATTTTTTTATTGAGTTCATATTAGCCTAATCCTTCTGTTTATGAGATGCGGTGCGTGGTCCCGATGTAGTGCGGTGGCGGGAGGCGGGGCTTAATGCGGAAGCGTCTCAATCCACTCGTGTTGCCCACAGGCTGATCTGACAGCCTGCGGAGAGGGTCGGTCTTCAGTAAATAAAGCGATTTGTGACAATTACTCGATCAATCCCAGCCCTTCTGGTCTCAGAAATAAAAATAAATTAGCCTGAAATGCACATAATAGTTCCACTTTAATTTTAAATTTTCATAGAGATGATGCAGAATGATGTACAGCCGACCAGTCAGAGCATACTGACTTCTTCTAGGGGAGGGTGGAAGTCAAAGAAAATAAAGGTAGCATTCCTCTGTTTTTTTTTTTTGAAAGTGGATTTATTGAAGTTTCAACTAATGGCTATGATCACTCATTTTTCACCTAAAGAACTCCTGTAGTTAGATTGCAAACTTAAAAAAAAGCTTTATATTTAGCATCTTGATCATTGTTGAAAGCCTGGTGTTCGTGTACTAATGCATTATGTATTACAGAGTTTGCACCTTTTACTGTCTTCATAAAAACTAACTGGATGTTCGATGCAGTTCATGTATGTAACCTACAATAGTGCCTCTTATCTGCTTTATGTAGCTTTAAGTGACTTCTATAAAAAATGACTATGTGTTGTGGAGTTAAACTTCAAAACTTTGTCATCAGTGCTTGTGTAACTACATGTCTACATGTTTTACAAATGAACCTTAATTCCTTTTTAAGCATTCCGTACAAAATGAACAACAAAAATTTTAAACACAAAAGTTTTAAAACAAAGAAAAAAAAAACACAGGTCTTTGCTGTCATTGTAGGTCTTATTAAAGCCAAGAATACTGCCTTTTAATAGCGATAACACCGTTATATTATCAGTATTATTATGTTTGTTTCTTGTAGCTTCTTCATTTTTCCTGTGCCTGTTGTAAACACCCTCTGAAATTAACTCCATGCGAATGCCATATGCAGTGACCTTTAGTGGCAGTGTAGGTTTAAATAAGACCAGATGTCCTACTTCTTTAAATACCATCTACAAAACAGTACTTGTTGTTTTTCTGCCTTTTTCATAAGTTCAGTTAAACCAGTCTATGTTGTCGCTCTTTTGTCAATAGTTTAAAAACTACAACTGTGGAAGACATGTCCAGTCTTGTGTACTCCAGTGGAATTGTTGGGGGAATAGGTACATCAACAACTTCATTCAAAAACATCCATATTTCCCCACATAAAATGATTTTGGATCATCAGAGTCATTAATTGCAGCTCTGAAAAGATTTGTTTTGGTGATTTGTTTTAACTATGTTCAGTCTAAGCAATGGCGGATGTCCTTGGAGAGTATGTTTCGGTGTAGGGGCAGAAAAGCTTGATCCTGTGCTTGGTCATGAAGGGAATATAAAAAAGGTCAGTGACAGAGAAGCTGAGATCACAGGATGGTGCATGGTGATGGAGGAGGTCAGTCAAATGAGAGGGAGCCGAGTTTTTCAGGACTTTGAATGTGAGGAGAAGGATTTTTAGCAAGTAAGCAAACATCGTTGTTAGCATAGTTGCTTTCCACATGACGGTGGAAAAGCAAGCATATTCTTGGCCTGAAATAGGACTTTATAAAATACCTGAAAAAATGATTAGCATTTTTGCAAAGTGTAGTGCTTCTGTTTCTACTTGGGCTGCTATGATATGCTTTTGTCCCAATTCGATTCAATTGCAATCTTTTGGGTACCGATTCGATTTAAACTGCGATTCTCAAAATTCTTTATTATTGCTGATTTTTGTAGATTAAAAACAACAACAACAAAAATATATAAAAATTATTTTTGCTAGTAATTTTTCTTGATTTCAGTTAGGATAAAACAACACAATAGCCAGACCATCATTCTGCTGCTATGATCCCCAAGAAGACAAGTAAAAATATCAATAAAACAAATAAAAATGACAAAACTGTTATAGTGGATTCATTTTATTTAATTAAAAAAAAAAAGATTTTTAAATAAAAAAATCTATTGATTTTAAAATTGTGAAACAAAAAATCCTGATTTTCAATTTTTCGATTTGATTTTCCCACCCATAGTTTCTACAAGCCTTTGTCTTCTTTTTCATGACATTCAAAACAAACCTATTAGCATATTGAATATAAGAAAGCAGAATAAAATAAATGAGCGCATGTGAAAAGTTCCTAAAAGCAATATGAACAACTATCTTGTAAGGGTACAAGAGGAGAAAAATAAGCACAAAAGAAACAAATATGCAAGATGACTTCAGGTGTTTGATTGAATGCAGAGGATTGCATCAGGCAGTGCCAGTTCACCTGTGCGATGATTCGCTGCAGTGACCCCTTCAGAGGAACAAGCCGAAAGGGTAACAACAACTTCAGGAGTTGTATTAGTCATGTGTTATAATCAAAAATCCATTTCAGCATGCAATCAGACTTTGTTGCTGCATCAAAGATACAAAACAGCTGCCTTCAATTCACTGTCATATTTTGTAAAAGAAAGCCCCAAAATGGACTTTATGCTGCCTGGTCAGGATCAAACAACAAAGTTAGTAATTGGTGACCACAGAAAAGCATTTATCAGCCAAGGGGTCTAATATTTTTCTTGAGGAGTTGATGGAGTAGGAAGAAAAATTGGAACTGGTGAATTTGTCAGGTTGCCAGACATGACTCGAGATGAATGCTTATGTTGCTCCATGTGCGCAGCATGTGTAAATGATCTGCCATTTGCCATCAGGTTTGTCATCTGAAAGTAAAAGGTCAGTGCTGTGTTTGTTTCCACAAGTGTTCAGTACATAAAACACCCAATATTTGCCTACAATTTTGATGACGCAAAGCTTGAGGGATTTGCAACCAGCAGATGATGCTATCTTTTATTTAAGCAACTAACTAGGTTTAACGTAGTAGAGATAATATCGCTGTCCTGCTCTTAAAGGTTATAAATCTGTCTTTAGTAGACTGTCTACCTTTAGAGCTTTGGGGGAAGATAAAAGGTTAAAGAAGATATTTGTGGCTTCTTTTAAGTGTACAACTCTACTCTCAGCTTTATGTAACAGGATGTTATAAAGCTGTTAAAGGCCAAACATGTTATTCAAAATGAGCTGGAAGGAGAATAGAGAGACGCGATTATTAGCTGATTGCTTTGTTATCTGAGTCATAGATACAGTTTGCTTCCTGCGGGGTGATAGGTTCCTCTGAGGAACATGCAGCAGAATGAGAACCACAGAGGGATTCCTGTGAATGATGCTGATTTGATGAAATTAGACAGCTTTGTGAGGAAATTTTGCATATTGTACCTCTATTACGCTGTCTACAGATGACTTACAAAGCATAATCAAAAGAGCAGTTTGATAAGGTGCACGTTTGGCAGCGATGGCCCCAAGGAGTCTAAATCTTTGGTGACAAATGCTGCAAAACAGTCTTGGTTTTCTCGGTTTCTGGTGGCAGCTTGATTTCTGTGACTGATTTGAGGTATGTTTGACAGAAAGTGGTGTGAAATTGTCCATTGGCGGATGGGTGCTGACAAGGACCTGTCAGATTTGAAGGAACAACTTCAAAAAGTATAATAAGTTTTCTCTCGGTTGTCAGTTTTGTGCCGGCCTCCTTGTCCTCAATCATTTTGAATTATTAAACTTTAGTGTAAAAGAAGGTTTGGCTTTCAGTTAACCACAGCTGTTGAATGCAACTGAGAGAGCAACTGATCTCTGCTCTTAAGATACTGTTAACATCATATTTTTTGTAAAACAACTTCAAGTTGGGTCAAGATATTAGTGTCTGTGTAGGCCAGAAAATGGACTATTCCATTGGCAAAGTAGGGCAAAGTGTGTTTATTTGTGTAGAACATTTTGTGTACAATCTAAAGTACTCTATAAAAACAGATGTACCAAAAGAGGATGTTTATCTGAAGTATGTTGCTTCCAGCATTTGAAAGACAAGCAATCCAGGGGGAGGAACAGTAGAAATTCCAAAGCATCACACATTGATGTGTAACATTTATAATACTGAGAATTTATCACAGCAGAAATGAGTAACAATTATTAGGTCAACTCAAAACACTGCATATATATATATATATATATATATATATATATATATATATATATATATATATATGTATGTATATATATGTGTGTGTGTGTGTGTGTGTGTGTGTGTGTATAAACACTACTGAGCCTCATTTTGACTTGTTGATTTTATCAACGTTTGATCAGCCTGTAGTGTGTTTTTCCCACTTTAATTTTGAGTACAACTCTAAATGCAGACCTCCATGGGTTGATACATTTGATTTTCATTGATAAGTTTTAAGATTTTGTTGTCTGAAAACATTCAGACATTCAACTATGGAAAAAAAAAGTATTTAATAAAAATATTTAATTAATTTAGATCTACATTAGTTTAGTGTTCCCTTTACTTTTTTGAGCAATATATATATATATATATATATATATATATATATATATATATATATATGTATATATATATATATATATATATATATATATATATATATATATATATATATATATATATATATACACATATATATATATGTACAGAGAGAGATATAAATAGATTAGTTGTCGCCTTTTGAAAAGGCCTTTTATCAAAGTGAAATGTAGTTAATAATTAAATGGTTCTGACACCATAAAGGCAGTAAATCCATAAAAATATTCTGTCAATGGAAAAAAAATAAGTTACAAGTACTTTGATGTGCTTTTTACTATAAACATGGGTTGCGTGTGGAACCCAGTGCAACAGGGGGCTGAATAAATTAAACACTTTTTTCTCACAGTTTAAACAATACGAAAAAATGTGGATGCATACATGGTTTATTAGAGGAATAGCGAAAAGAAAAGCATTTCTTTCACCAAAACTGCTCATAAGCTGGCTCTTTATTCAGGGTGAAAATCCACAGGTTAAGTAACATGGAAAATCCTGCCACAGGCAGTAAGAGGTGACTATAGTATAATCTTTAAATTTGTGGTGTGTGGCTGTGTTTGCTCTCTTCAAACAAGGGTCTGCCTGCCACATTTATCCAGTGTTTTAACCCAAGGAAAAAATACTCAATCCCACAAAAAAGCATGTCAATTTACCCCTTTAAAGTGCAGTTTTGCAAAAATATGCTACACAGCAAGTGTTGTATATAAATTCACACACATCAATGTTCAAAATAGTCATAACTTTATCTGCCTTGTTTTGTCATTGTTAAAAGAACCATAAAATGCACAACAAGGGGAATCGACATGTAAGAGGAGTTCCTACTGGACAAGATTAGATCACGTGCTGGTGTCTGATAAGGTGTCCAATATATATATATGTATATCACCGGACCACATAATGATGTTCTACATTGATTTGCTGGATGCTTGATACGCTGCTGTGCTGTACCGAAAGTTCATATGCTCCTCCTTCCCCTTGAAATGTCTCAAATTTTGGCTTTTTAAAACCAGAATCCTACAAAGCAGGGGTATTCAGTTCGGTCCACAATCCAGCAGGTTTTCCATGTATTTCTGTTTCAACACACCTGAATCAAATTATATGGATCTAACAGCCAGTCAAGTTCTGCACAAAGACTCAGTGCTGGATTGTGGCACTTAGGACCAAATTGAGTACCCCTGCTGAAGTAACATGCATGGTACCTGAAAAGATTCTGCACGACCGATGCAAGTAGTTAAACTCCTCAGCAGCGATGTAAAGTACACGAGTCATATCAGTGAATTCTAGTAAAGTATCAATATAGCTGAGTGTCATAATTGTATACTTCTGTTTTGACTAGTATTTTTAACAATGGAAGGAGTATCTTTAATTGAACTTGTCATGAAAAAACACTGAATTAAACTACCTGACAGTATGCAGAATAAATTAAATATTTTGAAATATTATTCTTACATTGCGCTACAAATTATAGATGCAGTTTTCTGACGCCTCTGAACCTACTGCCCATCTTTACTTCGGTGAGACTCTGCCTCCCTGAAGTGCTCTTTTCACATGCAGTCACTGACCTGTTAACCAATTAACATGCGCAGGACTTACTTTTACAGCTGCTGGCTGCCTCCATTACAGAGTTTTTGAGCTGTGATGCTGCCATTAAATAGAAGATGAGCTTATACTGTATTTTTGAATCACTTATTAAAAGCTCTCAGTTTCAACATTAGATATGAGTTTTATCATGTATTCCTAATTAAATCATGGTTTAGGAGTTTTGCAATTCATGCATTCTGTTTTTATTTGTTTTTATCCCTTCTGGTGATTTAGTTAAGGGATGCGTTACCATGGAGGCCAGGGAAATGGAGGAGAAGGTTAAAATATACAGTGGTGTATTTGAACTCTAATGAATTCATTTCCGTAATAAGGTTTCCTGCTTGACCTTAGTTGATGAGCCGTAACCGCTGATGTAGTTAGTCGTCCGAAGTCCTCCATTAGCTCAGAGGCAACTGTTTCCTTTGCATAAAAATGTATCAAATATATCTCCATTTGTCTAAAATCAGTCAGATTACAGATTTAGGATTTCTAAAAAAAAAAAGTGAATGGCCATATTTTCACTGACTACAATGTTGTGTCTGTAACTCACACACACACACACACACACACACACACAGAGGATGTGCTCTAATGGCCTAATGGTGGTTACTAATGGCAGATTGAGAAATGTATTTGTTTTAAAACTGACACCTGCCTTTTCAAATTATGTTTAGAAGAGCAGATGGGAAAAAAATCACAGATGAAAAGGTGTGTATATATAGCAATATATATACACACCTTGTATATATAGCCAATATAAAAACTAAGTAGACCATGTAATTTTAACTTCTCTTTTTTCTTTCTTTTTTTCCCTTTGATTTTCCTTTTTAATAATTTGATTGGGACAAACAGCTTTGTCGGTATGTGGAATTAGCATGGGAAACTGGTTACCTATAGAACGAAATTCGTTTGGGATCAGTAGTAATGAAACTTATTAATGACCTGCCATCTCCTAATTTTTATTTTACATTATTGTTTGTCTTAGCCTGTTTTATCTTCCCTCTCCCACTTGTATTCGGTGTCACATTTTTATTTATTCACACACTTATAATGAGTTTGATACCTTTTTATGTGTCAAAAAAGTTAATCTGGAGAAAAACTGCAAATTTTCTCTTGCTATGAAGACTGATATGTAACATCTGGGGCTAAACAATACATGTATAAATATTAAGTACACACACACATACACACACAGCATATTGATGCTGTGATAATGATACACTTGTGATCATTTGTAGAACACTATTCAGTAACACTATTCAGTAATTGTACGCATTTCCTTGCAGGACTTAATTTCATTCATTTGTCCTACATTGAGTCTGTCTGTGTCATGTTGGTGACCCGATCTAATACAGTGGTACCCAAACCTTTACTACTTGGACCTCAAGCCCTCTATCCAACAACCATGTATGAAGAAATACATCAGAAATAGTGTGTTTTGGCTATATTTTTAGTCTAAAGGTTGTTACTTCAGTTGATAAAATATCGTTTGCAGAGGGAAGTGTTAATCTGTCTGCTTTTGTGTGCAGCTCTTTCGACCAGGAAAGTCTGCACACTACTTAATATGAGGTGACATGAGCATTTCAGGAGACAGATTTTGCTTTAGAAAAATAACTCTGTTGTGTGAGACAATGGAGATTACTTTTGAAGTAATCAGCAGTGTTGTGGTCAGGATGAGGAATCCTCAAGTGGCTTGTAGACTGTTTGGCATCATACAGCTTCATATATGCAGATTTTTCATGCATATGGCACACTGGAATCTCTTCATTACCCACCAATGTACTGGTTAAGCCCAGGGCAAGATGTGTCTTGTCATATTTTCTTGTTCCTATTGTTTTGGTTGTTGAAATTTGTGTTGTTTATTCATCATTGTTTGTCCAGTAATACTTTCACAGATTTGCATGTTTTTATGAGAAATGCAAACCTATATGTTGTAAATAGCATAGCAAGCTCCCCCACCTTCCCCAAGTTTGGGAACCCCTGATCTCATGTTTAATTTAGTTTAATAATGGCTTTGAACAAACAGAATTTCCCATGAGGCACGGATGGTAGTGGATTACTGAGCACATCTTAAGACTAACAATAAGTCTGGAATTGATGAGCGTCCCAGACTGGTCAAAGGATTGAGTTTATTTGCATTTTTCATTTTTTATTGACAGTAATCAGTTTCTGTAACTATGTGCAAATTTTAAAGGACTGACAAACCAAATCAGTGTCCAAGAAATGGCTGTAGTGAAAGACCTCCATCTTTGTTGCCTCACACTACATCTGGAGAAATAAATTAGCAATTGGAATACGTTGTTTTTTTTTTATTTGTACAAAGCAGCTGTATTTGACACCCTTAGATTAGGAAGTTAGGGATGGATATTCCTGATCATCAGTACTGAAACCGATGCAGAATTTCTTCCAGTTGACTTTGTAGGTGCTCGCTGAGGTCCTTCCTCTTCACTAAATGGTAACGCCATTTGGTCTGTGGCACAGCATAACTCTTAAATAATCCTCTCGCCCTCTGACATTTGCTCTTTAGATTGAAAACTGACATGATTATAGTGGAGAGGTTTTTAATGGGTGCAGTTAACTCCGGCTGAAAGAAACCAAGGAGAGCTATAATTTCACCAGTATAAGCCAACATTACATCTTCTGACTGACTGCAGAGAGTATGATTGTCTAAATAAAAGACAATGGTCTTCAGTGGCAAAACCCTGAACTATATTTACAATGCTTAGTAATAAAAGAAGCAGGCTGCTTTTGCAATAGGCCTTTTTCTTCATACTATGTCAGAAAAAGTTAAATAGGTTAGCTTAGTTTTAGTTTTTTACCAATGTTTTATGTGAATATGTGCAAATCTTTATGGAGTTTATAGATGTATATATGTCATTTCTTGAATGACTGAAACAATTTCATGAACCTGTGACAATTTTGTTTCTCAAATATTATAACATTTATAAAGTCATTTTCAAGCAGTCATAGCTGGAAATTTTCCTGTATAATCAATATAAAATAAGACTACTGTTCAAAAACCTTACATATTCAGAATATTTATGAAGTCATCCCATTTTGGTGTTAAGCATTATTTATTTCTTTATAAAAGTCTCATTTCATAACTGTGATGAAAGAATCTCAAGTGTGCAAATGTTGAAAAGAAACATAAAATCTGATCTTTTATTTCTTTTTAGCAAAATGAGAAAGTTTAACATTTTCATTCTGATGTTACTGCTGACATTAATACCAACAGTAGGAGAATTAAAACATAGAGCATGGTGCTAAAACATGGAAAATAATAAAATATGCAGACTTATGAACTTAAATAAAGAGCCTGATAAGATTAGTGTCATAAATAAAATTGACACGACCCGTTAAAATTGAATGGAAGTGCAGCAGCACCAGGAAAACCATTCACACACTGTTCAGTACTACACCTTGATTTGTATTTTTCTTGGAATAGGTGGTTGTGTACTTTTGGTTATGTCCCAGTTTCCATTAAAATCATGCCTATTTTTCACTCTGCAATGACTAAATAGAAGAAACTCCAAGACTATGATGTGTGCTGAAAGATGAAACTAAAAAACAAAGGTCTTAGCATTATTACTGAAGCAGAATAGCTGAAAAACAAAAGAATCAGTGCATAAAATAAAAAAGTTGTGGCAGGTATGTTGTAATATACAGTTTGTCATCATTTCCCATAGAGTAACATGGAAACTTACTTTCATAGTAATCATTGTTCAACACACCTTGACAACATTGTCCCATAATGTTATTTTTGCCAATAAGGAGAATGAGAAGGAAAGACACTGCATCCTGCTCAGCTTTTGCCATCGGCAGGGCACATGGATGATGGACAACGGTAATAAATGAGCTACAGGCCAGCAGTGAGTCATGAAATCACATCAGCAATCTATCATAATCAAATCATTGAAATGTACTTTCAGCGCAGACCCAGATGAACCTGCTCCGTGTTTTCCTCCAACAGACCTTCTTTGCTGATAAACAGCGGAGCAGTGGGCCATTACTATAACAGTGTCCTTCTGGTGTGTATTATTTGTAATAACACATTGGTTCAATGGCACATACACACACACACACACACACACACACACACACACACACACACACACACACACACACACACACACACACACACAAGATAGTGTGTTCAGGCTGGTGTGTGATAAAGGTTAAAGATGCTACACAGCTGTCATCAGAGCCACAGGGTAGATGACCCAACCTTTTCACCATTTATCATCAGCAACATGCGACTGTATCATTCACAAGTGCTAGATGATGGCCTTGGAACAACATTCTTCATCATGCTTGCTCTCACTTAGCAGTCTCTTCATTAATCAGATAACCGTTCTGGGGTTAAAAAGTGCTGATTCACTTTTGCAGTTAAATTTAAATTTGACCAAAATAACGTGAACTTTGTTACCCCCCGCCCCTAACGAAGGTGAATCTAGCATCTGTCTCGCATACTGTCTCAGTTCTCTCCAGGGAATAAAAAACACAAAGGTATTAAACCTTGTCTCATGTTTTTCTCACTCTCTCTTTTTTTTTTTTAATTCTGTAATAATCCCCTCTTTGACTGATTTGTTGAATACCACAAGTCTAAAACAGCCAGTCAGTTGATGTCCAGTTTCTGGACACTGCATGGTGCTTTAAATAAACAAAACTCAGCATTTATGTTTTCTCTGGGCTGGAACAGAAAGTTGTGAAATGTTGTTTTTCAGTTTTGGGTGGGATGCTGTGGGACTGAGTAGCAATTGCTCTAGAAATACCCATAGTATCAGTGGGTTATGGAAACAAATCAAAATAACAAAGTTCCAAGTTTGGAAAGGTGTGCAGTATTGCTTTAAATGCCATTTTATTCATAAGAGATTATATAAAACATCAAATTCTAAAAGTGAGACACCAAACTATTTAATGTAAAACATTTCTTCTAATTTAATCATAGCAGTGATGCATCTCAGAAATGTAGAATAGGGACAAACGACCGGGAAAACAAGAACTGACATCCTTAGCAGCACTTATGATGTCATTTTTCCAGCTGTACTAAAAAAAAACAAAAAAAACAAAACATCTGAGCAAGTGTTGGAACTACTGTAAATAAGTTATTAAGCAACAGGCTGGTACTTACCTTAGTAGCAGGAATGAAGTTAGTGGGAGTCCATTAGTGGGAGCAGATGACTTACTGTGTAAGTCAATTTAGTTCTCTCATCTGATCTTAACTTGGCTGTTGGCTTGTGAAGCTTTTGTCAGTTTAACATTTATATATATTCATTCATTCATTCATTTTCTGAACCGCTTAATCCAATTCCGGGTCGCGGGGAAGCTGGAGCCTATCCCAGCTGGCTTTGGGCGACAAGCAGGGTACACCCCGGACAGCTCGCCAGTCCATCGCAGCATTTATATATATATATATATGTATACATATATATGTATACATATATATATATATATATATATATATATATATATATATATATATATATATATATATATATATATTATATATATATATATATATATATATATATATATATATATATATATATAAATGCTGCGATGGACTGGAGAGTCCATCGTACTATATATATATATATATATATATATATATATATATATATATATATATCTTTCAGTACTTTTTATTTAATGCAGTGCTGTCTATCTCAGAGCCTGTTTGAATGAAATGACCCCTCATCACAGTTTTTTTTGTTTTTAGATTTTTTATCTGCTTTTTAACAGATAAACTATTCACAGATGGGGCTTGTTGGCTTTGGTATGTTAATAGAATTAGATTACTCTGTCATGAAGGCTCATTTCAGGACACCAGCTTTTGTTTGTCATGTTTCTTTGTGCTGCAATAAAGCTCCCACAAAATCTTAGAGCGCTGTGTTTAACTGGCTTCCATGCATATTTTGAAAGACTTGTTGGGTTGTGATTGATCAAACTGATTCATGTTCTTTTTTTTTTTTTTGTTGAATCCTTTGAAAAAGAAAATGGCACGTTTCTTTGTCTCTGCTTTCATCCAGACATGCTAAGTGTTTACCCCTATCTGTGGATTACACCTCTCCCTCTGTACAGGGGTCTGTTCTGTGCATTGCTGGAGGTTTTGTGGTGGCTGTAGGATACTGTGTGGATTTTTGCTGCAGTGCAGCAGGCAGCATTGTGCTGCTGCCTCTGTCTTTCCCCTGCTCTCTCTTTTCTCTCCCCTCATCTTACTTCTATCTGTATGCATTCATTTTTGTGTACATTGTTTGGGATAAAGGGAACACTTCCACACTGTTTTGCTCTGAAAAAAAGGCATTAGCCCCCAAGCTTTCATCTCATTCATCACACCTACCTTGCCCTTTATTTTATTTATTTTTTTTGCCTTTTCTCCCAAGCAGCGACATCTGTATCAACATATATGATGACCTTTAGAAAGTTCTTATTTTCAGTCTCATTTTCACCCGTTGCACACCCTTGTCTTAAGCTCAGTTCTCACGGTTTAAGACTGTCCCCGGCCCCCTCCTACTGGGGCTGTTGTCCTTTATACAGACACAGAGAGGGAGAGATGATGGCAGTGACTAAGTAACCTGTTTGTTTTGGTGTTTGTTCGGCTCTTTGCACAGAAGGGTCGTCTGTTTTCAGTGATACACACTAGGCTAGGGATCTCATTGTGCTCGGGTACACTCTTTTGCCACCACAGGATATTTGAAGCTGAAACACTTAAGTTACAAACACCACATAGCTAAACATACCAGGCATTTAAGAGTTTTTTTCAGCATTTTTGTTGCCCGACTCAGAACATTTGCTGTCACACGGCATCAGACATTTCAGAGTTTTCATGTCACTAACACCATTTAGCCGAAACATGAAAGCACTTGACATTTGTGGTTGGTTACCTCCTGCCAGCTGGGAAGGTGACAGTGCTATCTTTGGGATGTGGTTATCTGCAAGTTGAGAGGTTCTGGTGAGAAAGTGTTGGCAGGGTCTTATAAGTGGGCAACAGGAGGGGTATGTGTGTGCATATGTGTTAGAAGGTGGCCATGCTTGTGTGATTGAGTTTAAAAAGGTTGTGTCAAACTTTGTGGGTCACCAAGAAGAGTGTGAAACACTGAGAATCCATTCAGGCAGGTACCTATCTATTCCAAAAGCTGTAAAAGGTATAGCTAAGGGAAGCTGACAAAAAAAAAAGTCTAGCTGGTTGGTCCTGAAACCATGGAAGCAACTTCTTTTGCTAAAATTGTAGAGCAGCATGTCCGCAAGGCGTTGAAGACGACAGAAGAGCACGGTGAGTCCCAGCAAGGAGCTCTGTGTACTCCTTAAATATGAACATTATTACACTTGCTGTCTATTACTAAAGTCCAGCTGCAAAGATGCCTTGACAGGTCATAAAATGGTGCTACTGTAAAAAGTCTTGAGCCATCACTAGTTCAATTATATATCGCCAACATGAAGCCAAAAGTTTAGCAGTTAATAATTGATGCAATCACTTTTATTTTTCATCATAACCTAAATCATATTAAGCAACATTTTTTGTTATTCCTTTTAATCTTTATCATTTCTTTCAGTCTTTAGCAATAGTTCTCCTGGCTTTTTAAACTCTTCTTGGGATGTTGGCTGCCTTTAGCTCTGTTCTCTGTTAGGATGACGACACACTGCTTCTGGAACACTGTCAGGACGAGTCACCTCCCTATCAGACCTGTTGCCACTGATTTCTTTGAGTCAGTTTTTTGTGTAGTATTCTTTATCCTTGTTAACCTGTTTCTGTTTTTTAAGAATTGTTTCCATTTTTCTACGAAGACCATTTCGGATAAACAGGAGATGGGTTGATTGAAAGTCTGCGTATCTCTCAGTACCAGTGTAAGCATTTTATTCTATTATATAACAACTTACCATCTTGCACCAAACTTTCACTTTCTTCTGTAGATGTTTTTTCTTTTAGTTCTGTGACTATGTGTTTTATCCTCCAATAGTCCAGAGTTTTGTTAATAGTTTTTTGGGAACCCCTTTTGTTCAGGTGCAAAAATACACCTTTATGTTGGTCAAAAATCTTTCTATAAATGAGACTAAATCAAAGGTTGAAAAGACTTTGTTACGGGTACTTCTATATAAAGATACAAATAAAAAAGAGTTCCTTTCATCTTCTTGAACTAAGGGGCGCGAAACAAATAATAAACCTTTGAATATGGTCAAGTATAAAACCTGGACATGACGTGAAAAAGTAACCAATATCCAAAGAGATACCTAAAAAGACCTTCCAAAAACATAGAGAACTTTTGGACCAAAATACTTGAAAAGATTAGAAGGGTCTTTGGAATCAAAATGTGAATAATTGCACAGTACTCTACATTTGGATCCACATTATGAGCAGTATGCATAGTCTTATAGATTTAAAAGCAGCGTGCAATGTGAACTCTGCACAAGCAGAAGAAACTGTCTTATCAATACATGCTCCTTCCACACCAATAAAACTAATCACTGCATTGCAGATGATCAAACCTGAAGGTCACATGCTGAGGAGTGTGTGTTTCTAAATGTGCGTGCACATGTGAATACGCTTGCATGTTCGTGTGCAAGTGGTTTAGTCTCCCAATTCTTTTATGCAGCAGCATGGCAAAAAAATAAAAAAGAGGAGATAATTTCATTATATATGCACTGCTCCTGGATATTATTTTGGATTATTTGTCCTGCATAAAATATGAACCACTTTCAAGGCCACAAAAAGAAGTACAAGTAGACTGATGCATAGCAGTGGATCTATGGTGACACTGAGCTCTTCTCTTCCCTTCCCTTCTCTTCTCTTCTCTTCTCTTCTCTTCTCTTCTCTTCTCTTCTCTTCTCTTCTCTTCTCTTCTCTTCTCTTCTCTTCTCTTCTCTTCTCTCTTCTTAGTGGAGGAAAGTGCATGGGAGCCGCCTGCTGTACCTCACGTGTTAAATACAGGCTTATATGAGAAAATGCACAAGTCACACATGGCAAATTGAAAACCTTTTTTGCTGCAATGCAGCAGCAAAATATACCTCACATGTGACCAAATGGTTGCTCTCTAAAAACGGTTAATAAGGTATTCACTTTTATAACAACAGAGTCACGATTCACAAGTTTCAAGGCCAAACATCATGGCTGCCAGTTGTGATGTTTTCAGTGGAATAACTGCTTTGAAGTTGGTTCTTTGGCGCTCCCTTAAAGAGACATGCTGTGGATCAAAAACAATCTTAAAACACCCCGTTTTTTGGATAAATGAACTAGAGGAAAATCTACATTTAAAAAAAATGAGTGAAATCTTCAGATTGCGAGAAGTTGTTTGCTTTTTTTCCCCCAAACTTGGTGCACAGTTTCCCATCAGCATACAATAGCGCTGTAAGTCCTCTCCTGAATACCTTTAATTACTCAAAAATGATTATATTCATTCTTCAGGCACTGTGCATCTATTGGCATCTGATTTGAATTTGGAGTAAGATATTTACATGCGAAAAGAGAAGAAGAAATGCATTGGAGGATGTTGAACAGACAGTTTTATCCGATGAAGATGCTCAGCTGTAGAATTCATTTCACAGTGATGGTTGCAGATATGCTAATAATAAAGAGGATTGGTAATCATCCTGATGTACAAAGGCCATGTAATTTAATGGTGTTCAGTTCTGAAGCATTTTATTCGCTACCACTTGACCCTGGCTGTAAAAGTAGTTTGGATTTTAAAAGCTGCAAAAGCTGCAGAGGATAGTCGAAGGGACTTAAATCAGGATCTTTTCTTTATTCTAGAGAAATGTGAATCACAAGGGAAGGCATATAAAAACTGTCATATTTCAGCTTATTAAAGAAACTATTTGAAACATACAGTTTTAGAGAACAGATCATTAATCATTCAGTACTGAACAGGATTATTTTCAGTAAACAATGGTACAGATAACACTATAAACATTCATTCAGTCATTGCCTTAATAACTTAGCAAAATAAAGGGTCGTGGCGAAGCTGGAGCCTAGTAATCATTGGGCGACAGGCAGAGTACAGTCCGTCACAGCACTATAAAACATATATATATATATATATATATATATACATATAAAACAAATGTACATATATATATATATATATATATATATATATATATATATATATATATATATATATATATATATATAGATAGATATTCTATTTCAGTCGTATATTTTGTGCAGAATCCCAAGCCCATGTCATGGCAGAACTTATGCAACATTAAATTAAAAAAAGAAAAAAGAAAAACAATCTTTAGAGAACAATGCTGTGAAAAATCTTTCCTTTAACATTGACATTTCTGGAAATGTAGATGCAGCTTATGTGATAGATAGATAAGTTCAAACTGGCACATGCCACTAACATCATTAACCTGTTGTGTCTTGTTACAAAACAACTTACTTCTTAACACTGTTGATCTGCTCATTTACAGGGAAGTGGACTAAATCAGTCTCTGCTGCTGTTTGTGACAGAGTCACTCATCTCATTAAAACAAACAGAACTTCACAAGTCTGTTTAACTTCAACCAGGAAACTCTAAGGAAGTAAAAGAGCTATTTCTCGGTTTTTGAGAGCAGATATAGGCTTGAAATCACTCAGCATGTGCTCTCCCTGCACCAAAGGCACCACTCCTCCCTCCTGTGACCTGTAGTGGTTGTTTGCTGGTTTGAGGCCTCCAGTCCTTACAATCTAAAGAGCTGTCTGTACTTGGATAGTAAGATGCATTGAGTACCATGTCAGATCAGTAATGAGCTCATCACAAGTCTTAACAACACATAATTGATAATGCACTCTTGGCCCATCTGGAATAGGGGCTCTATTACAGGTGGTCTGCACATTTTATATCAACACAGATGCTGTAAATTAAATAATATCATGCACTAATTTGTCTTCTTCTTCTTAATCAGTCAAAATGACAGAGGTTCCAGATATCCAGCAGGCTTTAATGCTTCTTCTCAGCAACAAATTCAGAATACACCATCTGTTTTTGACAAACACTGCAGCCCTTCCTCATTTCTTCTTGCTTTTTTTCCCTTCCAAATTAATCTATTACATCTATCGCAGATTTCCTTTTAAGGCAGGTCTGGAATGATTCTATTTTTAAGTGGTGGATAATTCTTCCCGATGCATTGAATGGAGTTCCAATGATGGTCCATGTAACCCTCCCTGTGTGAGAACTGCTGTGTAAACACAGTGTTGTAAGACAGTATGCACAGCATAGTGAGAGACAGAAAAAACGAAACCATAGCAAAAGTGTTTCACTGTAACTCCAGCTGTGAGACACTTTACAATTTCACTTTTGAAAGCAAAAGTAAAATTAGGATTTAATGAGTGGTTATACTCTCAGACTGCCAGAGCTTTGATAATAGAAGCTTTCACTCAAGTTTTTCTTCAGTTCTTCCAAAAGTTAAAGGATCCGATTAGTACGGAAGCGTAGAGCTGTCATCCTCATAAAAAAAAAGTTTGGGCCTTATTACGTTATAACGTGATAGTTTTATTGTAAAAACGTGAAACGAATCACGTTATACCGTGATAGTTTACTGTAAAAACGTGAAACGTATCACGTTATAATGTGATATGTTTTATTGTAAAAACGTATAACCACTTGAACGTTGGAGGGATTACATCTCTCAGCTGGCCCGGGAGCGCCTTGGGACCCCCCGCAGAGTTGGCGAATGTGGCTGGGGAGGGGGGCTTCCCTGGTTACTGCTGCGATTAGAACCCCGATAAGCGGTAGAACAGGGATGGATAGATGGCACTTGGATGCACCGATGATGTTTGCATTCATAGCGATTCTCGTGCCGCTCAAGTTTCAATTAGAAATTATGCCACGTCATGGAGATTGGACTCATTTTTCCTTCTGTACAGACCCATGCCTTTTAAAACTGTCCTGAAACTACTCATATTTATTACAATGGATCGAAAGTGTTCCAAAGCACCATAATTTCACAATGTCTCAACCCAAGTATGAAGAAAAACTCCATCAAGTCCTGTAAATGAGCCATTTGTGATCTCCTATCCACCCCGCACACAATTTCCTCATCTAAAGTCGAAAATGACCAAGTTCACGTTTTCAGATACATGGTATGTTTCACGTTTTTACAATAAACTTATCACGTTATAACGTGATACGTTTCACGTTTTTACAATAAAACTATCACGTTATAACGTGATACGTTTCACATTTTTACAATAAAACTATCACGTTATAACGTGATACGTTTCACGTTTTTACAATAAAACTATCACGTTATAACGTAGATCAGCACAGTGTTATTATATTGCTATATTATTCATGTTAAGACATTTCAGAGCAGTCTCTGACTAATTACTTGCATCAATTACTATTCATTCATCAATGTGTTTAAGAAAAGTCTCCTTTAGATAGCTCTTTGTAGAGGGACATGACCTTTAATACTTGTGTAAACAAACAATTCATTGTGTCAGTTTTTTAGAACAGTGTCTTGCATTATGCACAGTGGTGTAGCCCAGGGTATATGCAGGTATACGGAGTATACCTACTTCTTTTTCAGTCAGCATTGAGTATACCCAGTTCTAAACCCCTATTGAGGCTGCTTTTACAATTACAAACGTCTCTACACATGTAGCTACATCAACCAGCAGCTCAGCTAAGGTTACTTATGCTACACTGGTGCAGTTTGCCATCAGGTGCTTTCATTTCAGCCAAATCATAGACATAATAAAGATATTTGTATTTTAGCCTGTCTATCACTAGTCTGTGTGCCAGTTTTGGTTTAGTCAGTTCATAACTCTTCCTACCTTAAACTGAGGAGCAGAAATTTTGTGACAATAAGCAAATATACTGATGGATTTTTGGATTTGGATTTTTTTTTACTCCCAAAAAAAGAGTAGTCTTCTGTCATTATGTGTGTTTTGTATCTTTAGTTCTGGTTTCCTGTTTTAGTTTGTATTTTTTTTTCCTGTTTATTTCCTTGTCTTATTTCCTGTGTAGCCTTTGTTCCTGTTAGTTAGATTCACCTGATCTCATTAGTTTTATCCATCTCACCTGTGTCTTGTTCTGTTTCAGTATTTAACCCCTTAGTTTCTGTTCCCAGTCGCTGGTCCATTGTTTGTGTGTGCGTGTGTTTAGTCCTGTCCTCCTGTGTCTGTGTACCCTCAGTTTTTGGTTTGGGGATTAAAAAGGCATTTTTCCCTGCATAACATCATTTGGGTGTTCACCTCCACACCACCCTGACAGTCTTCTAAGTCACTTTTTCTGAAATAGTACTTTTCTGGGCTATTTTTTTCTGTTTTTAATAAAAATGGTGAACAATTTTAGAGTAATCCCACTTCTTGAGGGACCACTACACCACAAATTATGCACATGTATATCTGATAGAATCATAGCACCATTCTTCCATTTATTTTATTGTCAAAAAATGATTTTGTGGAATATTTAATCCACTGACTATTCAAATGAGTTTGAAGTGAAATTGTTCTAGTGTTTATGACACATAGTTAATCCTATATATATTTCTTACGCATGTTGAAAAAGGAAGGAGGTGCTTGAGAAAATTGCAACATTTTTCTGAAGAAATGTAGAGGAGGCAGAGTTCTTGCGTGCAAATGATGAATGAAAACTGTAGAGATGCCGATGTTGCAGAGAATCATGAATTATTGTTAATAAGAAGTAAAATTATTGTGGACTCTGCCCGAGCGGTGATGGAAAGTCAGTCGTTTGTAGGCAAAAGTAGCGATACCTGTGCGCTGTTACCTGTTAATAATGCAGTGGTGAGCCCTCCTAAATCACAGGCAGAAAACAGTGATGGATTCACTGGAGATGGAAGCAATCACTTATATCATAGAAAATGAATTACACTGCAAGTAAATTAAAGTTGTCACAGTATGACTGGTTGAAGTTCTCAGCAGTGACAAATGCTCTGTGCTATAGATAATAATTGCAATGCAAAACATGACACCACGTGGTGAAAAGGGCTCATCCCACCATGCATTTGACATCACCGGGTTTTTTGCCTGTCTCAAACTGACTGTTTCAGTGTTTATAGCTTTAAATCCACGTTTGCTGCCGCTGACCACAGCCCTTTTGAGAAGACTTTATTATGCTACTATGTTTTGCTTTGAGAAATAATTCAAATATAATATCAGTCAAAGAATGATTCATTTAATGTAAATTTTTGGTCAGAAAACCTTGTAGTGAGAAAATGCTAGTTTTTGCAGAGCAAAGCGGCATGTTAGAGAAATGTTTTTCAGTCTGAAGCCACGTCAGAGTCACCAACTCCTCATAACTGAAAATAGATGCCAAAAGTCTCTAGACAATTTCATATGCTAATTAAGGTATTCATGACTTCACCATGTTGCATTTCCCTTTTGCCTTGGGTTCTTTATTTTCATTTACTTCTCCTTCTGGTTTCTGTGCTCACATATACCCTGTCTTAACAGGACCAAGTCCTCCTATAGCCACTCTTATTTACATTTGTTTTTCTCTTTCTGATATCAAATGCTAAAATCAGCCTGAGATTGTGTCTAAAACATGGGCCATTAAAGCTATATTTAGATCCATGGGCACTTTTTTCCACACTGCTGTAAAGTCCTTGCCTTGTAGTTACTTCCAGTGACAGGCTGGATTCACATGGATGTGATGTGTTAACTTCTGACATGACAGGGGTTGAGTCTGACCTTTTGAATTGTAGCACCAGTCTGTCAATGGATCCATCTTTAATCAGTCACATATGTTATTGACCTTTTAAAAGTTGACCTGTTTCTCAACTTAACATCACAAGCATGAAAGCACCAGAGCTACTATTAAATGATCCAGTTCAAAGTGAAAATGAAGAGAAACCTAAATGTACAAAAATCTACAAACTGAGCAGTGATGAACAGAAAGAGAAGCTTCTGTGGTGGGAAAGAAACTCTGCTTTCATATGGTCATACTGGTTACTGGTTCTCTTAAAAGTCGCTGGAGGTGATACTCAGTAATTTGAAAAAGAAGTCAATAAAAGACTGAAAGTACTTAAATTGGCAGTATTGGTCCGCAACTTACTCATTATTTGATGATTGTTTTCTTTGTTGACTATCTCAGGAAAGTTCACTATGCTTCTTGGTTGCCGTTGACTTCCCAGTCAAACAAAAGTTTCTTCATTGGTTTATTTTCTGGAGAGAAATTAGAAGAAAATAAATAAGATTGAAGAAATCCATTCACTTGAGGAGAAAACATCTGGGAAACCTCTGTTGCAAGTTTGGATGATTACAAACTGAGCTTTGTAGAGAACGGTGTCTAATGCCGAGGAGGCTTGGGACATCCAAGTGCAGAAACAATAACAGAACTACTGTGGATCTATCATTATTGTCAACAGATTATTAGAATGACAAAAAGACATGAGTGAGCATTTTGAAAGCTAACTAGAGAAAAAAAATTACCTCAAATATAACTTTTTAGATAAACAAAGCAATGATGTTCATTACAGCTGTGAGTTTGTACACATCTGTAGTTCTAGGAATGATGTTGAGGGATTAGCAGGAGTTAGGATATGGTGACAGGAGTTAATGTATATAAGATGAACCAAGATTTGCTCATTTAAGTTTTTGTGTGTTGGTGTAAAAAAAACACTACAGTCAATGCTGTCATGCAGAAACATGATCAACACGAGTTGGCTTCAGTCTGTTATAATGATTTAACTTTACCTTTACTCTCCCAGGGAACTGCTGTTTTTTTAAGGTCCATAAGAAAGTGCTTGACTGTTTTGATTTGAGTGTTTCACACCTTTTACATGCAGATTTTGTAATAAATAAATGGTAAAAAAGCGAATCTGCTTGGAAACTGTTTAGTTAAATATGAAGGAATATGTTGTAAATAAAGTCAGCCATTAAACTAGATTTTCCTTTGTGTAAGTGTGTATGGATTTACAGTTGGCTTGGAGTGGGTAGTTGAATTCTACCTTTTATATGTTTTCTATCCTTTTTTTTTTTTAAACTGGCAGACTAATCCTCTGCAGCTTCTGTAGTGGGCTTCTTATCTCCCCCTTATCTGTTTGTGGTGCACTTTATTTCTTTTTCTTCATCCTCCGCTGTATCACTTTTCCCTGCAAAGGCGACATTGGCTCCCCTAGACCTGCTCCAAAATGGCCCGTCAGTAAAATGTGATCCTTTTAGACTGAACAACACTAGTCTTTTGCATGCCAAAGTCTTGTTGATCTTGGCCAAATGTCCTATAATGCCCTCCAACTCACCACCGACAGCAAGAAAAGGTCTCCTAATATGTCTCCTGTAACTCTAGATTCTGTTGACATTAACAAAGAAAGTTGCAGTACCGGAGGGGTGCATGCATGTCTCTCAAACCTATTCAGCAGTCTCTTTGTCTCTAAAATAGAGCTGAAATAGGGATGACCAACAATCAAAGATGAATGTCAGCAAGAAAAAAAGTGTCAGTTTGGAGACTTAATAATGGAATAAGCATTCCCAGGAAAGCTGAGCTTTCTTCGAAGACTAGGAAAAGTAGAAAAACCTCCTTTAAGAGAAAAACCTCTGCTATTAAAAGTAAATTGAAAAAATACAAAAAAAAAAAAAAATTCCTCCAATGAGATGAAACAGACAAAATCTGAAATCAAAAATTCTTTCCAACAGCTTGATTTGGGCTTAAAATGACTCAGAAAGAAGTTGGTTGAACATCATCTCTGGTAAATTCTCTAGATTCCTCCAACCAAACCATGTTTCCAGAGGTGGCAATTCCTGGTCCAGAAAGTAAAAGTCCTGCCATGTTTTTGGATCTACCTGTACATTTAGAACGGGTGTTTTCACAAACAGGCTCGTTTACCTGGCAAATAAACTCTGCTCATTAAATTCTGCTCATTTGGTGACTGGTCGGAACAGCTGCCGGACTGGACTTTTACTTTCTGGACCAGGAACTGCCATCTCTGCATGTTTCTCAGTCACACTGGAGAGCAGACTGAAACGATTTCTCTCATATCAGTGAAAAGAGATCAGATAGATCATTTAAAATTGGAGACAGTGGCACAAATCTCAAGGCAATCTCTTCAAACGACACACACAATCTTCTCTCACCGACACACAACTGCGACCATTTTGTAATCTCTGTTTAAAAGTTCCAGGAGTTATAACAAACCTTGTTTTGATGGTGGAAAAGTGCACAGGAAAGAATTTTAGACATTAATTCTGCTTAACTGTGTAAATCTTGTGCAGGATACTTTGTAACAAGTGCTGCTACCAAAAATCTTACTTGGTACGTTTGTGTTACTGTCTTTGTGGCACACTTGTGCACATGGGTCTTAAATCCAGTTGTCAGACTTACTGATTCATAGTAGTTCTAATTTGATTACCCCATTGATGTGAGATGTTGGCAGCAACACTGATGGTGACGGAAGGTGAGTTTAAGTGACAAGGACACTAAGCGAAGCACCAAGGTTCTTCTGTTATATACACCCTGCATGCCACTTCTTGCTGCTGAGCTCTTCAGAAAACTGCCACCTCAGACTCTTAGTATTAATATGTGTTTTCAGGTAATCTTATTAGAGGTACTTGGATAAAAATAGATGGTGGATAGATCACTGAACCCTATTATACTCAGTATGTTATATATTCGTAAAAGCAGAAGTAGGTGACAGGACACTTGAGGGTTAGTGGTGTGAAAGTGTAACATAAGCAAAAAAAAAAAAAAAAACAGCAAATAAGTCATCAACACAGTAAAGTTTCAGAAATAAAGACTATTTTGAAATATCTGATCAATTATCTATCTAAATAACCTTAAAAATAATTGTATAAATGTCCTCCAGGTTTAGTTTCTTTTTTTCCATTATGAGTCCCTGCAGCTTTTACTTGCATACATATTTATAGCAAAGCAGGTACATTTTATTATATAAAATGTATGGTTAAGAGCATTTTTACAGCCCTATCAGTGTTTCCAGAGGTCTATAATGGCAAAACCTTTACCATAAATATGTCAACTGCTGTCAAATGTTGCTTCCGGGTATTGAGTGTGTTGTCAAATCAAAGCCGTTCTATTATTTACACCACAAGATAAGGTGCTTGTGACTCAGTAAATGTGACTCTAATAGGCCTGATATACAGTATCGTGTGTGTACTGAGGTTTCAGGCTTGCCCGTTCATCCACTCAGTATGTCAGAGTGAGTGAAGGATCACAATGCTTTTTGGTTCAGTAAATCACAGGGAAGATAGATGGCCGTATGTTCAAGCCCATTGTTATTGCCTTCTTGCAAACATGCTTTATAGAGTGGACAGCATACTCTGAATTATGGAAAACATCAAAGGGCATTCGGCTCTTTTCTTGTCTACATAGCAAGTTCACAAACTCCTCTGCAGAGGAAACACAAGGGAAGAATTTAGTATTGTCAACATAGTTGTTAAAGGGAGTGTTCTTATGCAGGTGGATTGAAGACAAGATGAACACATGTTGTGAGTTTTGTCTAAAACAAACCAAAACTGAAAGAAAAGCTGAAGAAGCAGCTCTTGAAGCAAACTGTAGGGGTCTTTTATCCTGGGTAAACAGGACACAGTTAAATCCTAATCCTAAAGCCTAACCCTTGTCTTTCTGGGAGGTTCATCATAAATGTGATTTATCAACGTGCTTTCGCTCCCAGTTTGACATGTAATGGTGTTTTATCAGGATCCTACTGTACCAATTGTTAAGCTGGAAAAGTGACAGTTGTGGGATGTGTTGCCATGGCATCTTGGTGATTGATGGTAAAACTTTAATATGTATTGTATCGCCTAAAATATTTTCTTAACACTAATAGAGTAGTTATGATAAACAGGAACCTCTAGCTTGGAAGCCAGTTTGTATCTCCTCTCTTTTTTTTTTTTCCAAATGTCTGACACCATGTGTGTTAGCAGTTGATTAGGTATGACCACAGAATAATTCTTTATTTTTAATCATGATCACAGAATGATTCTTTATATCAGTATTTTGATGCACTTTAGCCAATTTCACAATGTGCAACTGCAGACTAAATCTAAAAATGTTAAAAAAAATAAATAATATGAGAAATATCTTTGATCATCATTTCAAAACTCTTGCCTTTCAACACACAGATACATTTAGAAAAGTCTTGTGACCATAAAAACAAAATTCTGAAAGAAATGTGTTCTGTCCACATTCTCTCCATGCTTGACACTTTGTTTCCCTGACAATGACTAAATATATTCTGTTTTATGTGTATTAATATTCTGAAATGATCCATGCTCACAGTGCATAAGATGTTGCAGCAGACACAGACCGCATTTTTCACTGGGCTGCATTTCCTTGAACTCTTCTGGTCAGTAGTGTATGTGTTGTAGTGTAGGACAAACAAGGACCCAAGTGCAGATTGGATGTGGATACTAGGACAGGTTTATTGTTCTCCTGGGCAAAATGGTAGGTGGCCAGGCAGGCAGGTTGGCGGGCAGGCAGGCAGGTTGGCGGGCAGGCAGGCAAGAATCATGCACTGGTGACAGAACAGACAGTTGTGAAACAAGCAGTTTAAATTCTTAAGCTGAAATGCTGCAATGGCCGAGAGCTGTTACCACAGATGACACAATCAGGCGATGACTGGTGAACTGAGCTGGCCTTTTATCTTGCTGCTGCTGCTGCTGATTACCCGATGAGAACCTGGTGTGGACTTGATTGCCAGGGAAACAGGCACACCCACTGCAGCACAGGTCAGAGCAGGAACCACAACAGTATGTCCTTGTGGAGAGCCCTACTTTGGTCATGGACATCTGTATGAAACATATTTTGTAGATATTCCCAGTGGAACAGTGTGGTTCTCCAACACAGAGAATCATGTTGGTAGTTATCTGTAAAAAACAGTTATGAAAGGATTGATATGTAAATTAATGCTTTAAAGTGAATGAATAGCACATCTTGAAGTTAACTTTAATTAGCCAGATGAACAATGCACCCCCCAGAGAGCCAACAATGTACAAAAACTTGGTATAATTAAATCAATTACGCTTAGGGCACATTCACATCAGCCTTTTTGATTCGAATCCGAGTCCATTAGTTTGGAAAGTCCGCTTGGCATAGCATTGCATTGTGGGTAAATACATAGCGATCATATTAAGGGTACTCTGCCTCATCTGTTGTTCATACTACGGTCATTGTTGCAGTGTATTTCTGCAGTATACTTGCATAAGACAAAATAAAAAACCCAAACCAGCGATAATATCATGCACTATGTTTAACTCGTAAGTGGAGTTTTCTTCTTCACACTGGTCTTGTCCTTTCATTTGCTAAATACTAGTGCAGCGCCACCTTTGGTGGGAATGGGGATTTATTATTGGAAAGGTTTGGCACATTTGACCAAAGTGCAGTGTGAATGCAATCTCGGTCTGAATGTATACACCCTCCTACAACTGAAGTCCCCAATTGGCTTAGCCTAATGGACTATCCTGATGTAAATGCACCCTTAAATTTAAAACGTATCCCAATAGCTGGTCTAATTGGTGTGAACATTTATCAACAGGGCCATCAATATCCCCATAAAAGCTGGATTCAAACATGTTTGTACTCTTGCATATAATGTGAAAATTGCAACTGCTTCAGCTGAGGGCTGCAAACCCAAAACCTGGGCAGTACAACCATGAAATCCACCTCAGCAGTCTCAAAACTAAAAAATTTAATTTACTGATTTGAAACTGAAATTGGAAACCAGAAGGAGCCCATGTTGGAACACAATTACACTACATTTTCATCAAATTGACTTCATATGATTAACTCATTGTGTTTGGAAAAGGGCCACACGTCACTGACAGCTCCACCTTTTCTTGCTCTGCACCTGAATAGTGCCTGCCTGCAGCAACACAGGTCTCGAGAGTGATGTCTTTCTCCCTCGTAGCACTCGCTCCTCTCCTCTTCTTCTCTCGGATTGCCTCATCATAAACTCATCATACTCTGTGTTATGATTGATCCTCAGATGTTTAATGAGGTTTCTGGTGTTGCTACAATACCTCTGTCCCCCCCCCCCCCCCCCCAGACAGCACATACCGCATCGTTGCTGTTTATGGAGCTGAAAAAGCTCCAGACATTTCTGCGTTTGTTTCAGGCCATTGTTGTCATCTGGATTAACTGGACTGAACGAGCAGCAAAATGCTGCAAAGCTTCATCTTTACTGTGGCTGTAGAAAAAAGTAGTTCCCACCAGGGTGTCATTCAGAGAAAATCCTGATAACATCATGGTTTCCACTGCGTTGCGTTTCAATGATTAAACAACAGATTTGCCCAAAATGACAAAAAAAGTCAACGACCAATTTTTTTTTTTTTTAATGACAATTGCTTTGACAATATAAATATCTATTATGAAAGAGATCTACATTTCAGTTTTGTTGAATACTGGTGTGTCATAAAAGACTGGATGGGATGGCACTGACATGACATGCTGGAGACTCTTGTTACCTTCCTTTTGTTTTAAACTTTACCATACCAAGGAGCTTTACTAGCTCAGGGCAGTATACTCTAATTTACCAGGAGGCAAGTCATGCTCCATTTGTAAATAAAGGAAAAGGTGGTGCAAGCACAAAAAGGCAAATGTAGATACAGCACGGTGTAAGAGTTGAGTTTATTTGAGTTTATATTTATTTTTTAAAAAAAGAACTGTAAATGAATCAACACAAGTAAATAGGATCTTGTGTAAATATGCAAGATCTTGCATGTCCATTGGCAGGCCAGCAAAATATAACAATAAAATAGCTATAATACTGATATTATTATTATTATTATTATTATTATTATTATTATTATTATTATTATTATTATTATTACTACTACTACTACTACTACTACTACTACTACTACTACTAATAATAATAATAATAATAATAACAACATGATATTAAATTGGACAATGGTGACATGAAAAATAAACAAAGAGAAAAAGAAGATGAAGTACATCTGATCTCAGACCAGATGGTGACCCCGTGCACCAGGATCAAAAATAAGACATTAGGGTGAAAATTACATGACACAATAAAGTGAATCAACAACACTGCACAACGCCCACTAATCTATGAGACATTTCCGATTCTACAAGATTTTTCAAAAATGCTTAACATGTTTGTTTTCTTCTTCCACAATTTAAAATACACACCACATTACAATTAAAATAAAAGGTGTGTTACGTTAGTTTGTGGTAAGTTTTGACGGTTTAACAGCCAAGATTTAAAGTGTTTTGTAAATATCCCAAGGATGGGAAATGTGCATCTCTTCAGGTGTATTTTAAGTTGCTTCACCTGGTTGACAACACTTCCTGAACAGAAGTACTTTACTTCTCCTAAATGGCACCAGAGTCGCCTCTGGATCGGACTCTGATCTGCTAGTTTTCCTTTTTCTTCATACATTCCTACAATGCAGCAGAGCCGATCCACAGAGAATTTTAAACACCAGAATATATTCAGACGCTGAATATTTCATATTTTCCAAGCTCAGCAAGTTATGTTTTATCAAGATTCTGCAGTGATAACAGGTTTGTTTGTTATTTATATAAAATTTTTAGAGCTTGTCTGTGCACTGTGGATTGGTTTTACAGCGGTTTTGCATGCCATTGCCCAGCTTGTCATCCAGTATGCCAGATGTGTTACAACCACTGCATTAATTTTTTTTTTTTTTTTGCTGATTCAGCTGTTAAATTATCTCTAATCAAATCTAAAATTTAATTTTGGTCAGCTTTCTTACTGCTTACAGTCTTGAATTATTTAGGTAGTTCAAAACTTGTTGTGTGTATCATGGAAATAAAAATTAAAAGAAAGTTCCATCCTTTCTGTGTGTAACACTAAACTCTGTAACTTTATGGCGAGGCCATGGAGTCTAAGAGCAAAAGAGTAATTGTGGTTTTGCAAAGATTATAAAACCACTTCTGAACCTGTTTGGAGGGCGAAATGGTGGCCTGCCACTTCAGTCTCAGCTCTACGAGCTTTATTTTTTAGTTAAATGGCTCTCAGTAATGAAGATTTTGAAAATGGTGGAAAGACATTAACTATTCAGAAGTGTGTAATGTTTATAAGAAACAACACAGTGAAATATTCATAATGGAATTGTCATGGCTCAGGAAAGAGTTATTTATTGATGGCGTGCATGTGATGGGTGTGTGCGTAGAAAAGCATCCTTACAAAACAATCAGCCCCTGCAGAAGGATGCTGTTTTAAGTGCTCTGCTTTTTTATTTAAAGTAGTCGGGCTGTAACTTCTGTTTAGGGAGTAAAACCCAAGGTGCTTTTTTTGCAGCAATGCAGCTCATGTTAAAAGCAGTTCCTACAAAGTTTCAAGACACAAAACTGTCTGTAATCGATAAGTGAACCGTACACCGTTGGAAGTCTTATAATGTGAGCTGATGTGCTCACATTATAAGGTTTGATCATTTGAAGACTGACTTCTTGTGGAAAAAAAAAAAAAATCACTCAACCTTTCTCAGAATTCGCTGCTGCTATTGCAGCAGAGGCTTTGCTACAGGTAGAGCTGGTGTTGTGTGTGCATGTGTGCAGAAAAAATGCTGACAAGCAGGAAGTCAAACTGTTAAGAGTGCTCTGAATGCGGAAACCTCTGTGTATACAGCACGTTGACTGTGGCCATGCATCACCGTCTTGTGTGTGTGTGGTCCTACCGCCAGCTTTTTTCTCTCTGCCTGTGCAGTCTTACTTCGCGCCACCTTTGCTCACCTTGGATTCTTCAAACTACTTGATGCTTTTGCAGAGTCCAGTCCATGAAAGGTCACATTTCTACATATTTCTAGAGACATGAACACTGCGTTATTTTTCACTTCTAATTGAACAACCACTCTTTCCTACCTGGGATCATGTCTAGACTTGTTAATACTTGAGAAATAATAGAAGGTGTAAATGACTCTTGGGCTTTAATTGGTAGCAGCGTTTGTGCGTGCTTCGATCTTGTTATGACTCACAGATTAAATCAGCATTTATTATTGTAGTTTTATGTGCCCTCACTTCCCACATCAATCACCTTTAAGTCTGAATGGAGATCCGGGTTGCCGCTTTATATTCCTCTCTATGCTTAACCGTTATTAAGTGAAGAATTGCTGTCAACAGCAAGCACTTAAACACAATCTGTTCCAACACACCGAGAGGATATAAAGCATGCACTGACTGCAAGTTTGTTAATGCATGCAGATTCCTATGTGTGTATTTACGCATGCTCGCCTGCCACAGTTGAATACAGTACTGCAGCTGTTGCCTGCACTCTGTACTGTTGAATTTATAATGGTTTTAACCCACTCCTGCTTCAGAACATGAAGCAGGAAGCACTTCTGCAGTGTGTTGTGGGTAAGGACCTATTACAGAGATGGGTGTTAAGTAACTACAGGCCATGTGCATGATGAGCATCATGGTGTTCCAGTTAAACCATTACAATGACTTTACAAGTACAGTAGAGAGAAAATTGCTGATTTTTATGGAATATGTCTTTCGGACAGCATATTTTAGTGAAAAATATCTTAATGAAATAAGTTTGTGCCATATCCATGAATCATTTTCAGAACGTTATGCTCAACATGCTGCTGAGTTATGATGGGTTTTTAACTTTTTCAGCTTTGATTATAAGCAAATTTGACTTGTGTGTGTAAAATCGAAGTGAATATGCTGGTTGCAGGTCTTAAAGTTGTTTGGTTCTGTGCTGAGTTTAGGTTTGTCATGTTTTTGCAGTGAATAATATCAAGAAAAAGAGAGACAATTTAATAACTTAACGATTATGCCGGTGTGGACTATTGCTGCATTGACTTTATTTACCAGTGATATGATAGTTACAAACTCTTTCATTGGTACTTTAGACTGCATTAAACCTGGGGTCAACTCGAGACTCGCAATTTTGCGATATTTGTGAGACAGTGTTGTTTATACATGCACTTAAACTAAGATTAGAATGTGTGCCCTTTCCCTAATGTCCAACGGTGAAGTGTAGCAGCCATACAGTTTCCCTCAGAGGACGTTTAATTTCACTATTAATATGAGTGCAGGCTCCACGATTCATGGTGGTGAGGAGGTTCTGCTTTCAGACACAAATGGCATCCATCCAGACTACAGCTCTGTAACCGATGAGTCTCTTTCAGTGCAGATTCTCCCCTCGGCCGCTACACCCCTCTATCCACTGAAGCCTTTTACATTAATCCTCCTCTCTTTTTCCATCTGTGTCTCTACCAACGTGTCTCTGTTGGTATTTTCCTGCATATGCTTGCAGTAACACGTTCAGATGTGATAGACATTCAGATCCTTATGAATCAAGCAGATGAAAAATATAGGAAAATATCCACCCATGTGAATAAAAGTCTTCCACAATGACCACAGGTCCAAAAGTATTTTCACCGTGTTGTGCTGCAGACTGTGTGCTGGCAAAATTATAACTCTGTTGTTCGATGGTCCAGTTTGTCTCCACGCAGAACAAGGAAGGATATTGAACAATGCAATGCTATAGTCTTTTTGATTTTTGTTAATAAACTTTTAGGCATTAAGAGTTAGTCATGATGTCATGCATATAGAACATGGAGCGTACTTATTCTGTTTTTCAATTTGCATAACATGTCAGAAGGTAGAAGTTAGTTTACTGAAGTTAGAGTGAGAACTCCTTATTACACTAATCTTGCTTTTGTTGACTAATGCACATCATGCACGTATTGTTATGAGCATTTTTAAACTAGATTCTTTACTTTTTTTTAATTGGTTTTCAGTCTGTATAATTGTTGGGTTGTGTGTATAGGGCAAGCAAAAGCAGCCGAACTTCTAACAACGGCGTTTAATAAATAGGCCTTTTATTTTGGACTAGCAGCTACGTAGCTAAATATTAAATCTATGCAGGTTGCCAGAACTTTCTTAACTTGTGTTATTTCAGTTGCAGAAAAAGAGTGACATACCAGGAGTCAAATTTACTGCTCTGTTTGCTCCATGTGGTTTATTTGAGCTGACCTGATCTCTGAAAGGCTGGGCTGTATTTACAGTTCTCATTTTCTTGTCATGTTGAAACGTAATTTAATTTTTTTGTTGATTGTATTCATAAGCACATTTGTCTGCGACATGACAAACTCAGAATATCAATTTACTTCTTCCTTGCACAGAATTTAAATGTAGTAAAATTAATCTGGAAGTTCATAATATTTGTGCTCTCCAAACTTTTGATTCTTTTACCATTTTATCTAATTAACCTGTAATGTAATATAGCATATCTTATAACTTCATGGACTTTTGATAATCAGTTAATCTTCACACTGCAGAACTGTGAAAGCAATTCATTCAAAAGGTAGAGTATTGTTCAGACTTCAGATGCCTTAAAATTTAGTTCAAACTTATTGAAATGAACACAAGTTTTATTTGACAAGTTAGCATGTCGAGCAAAGTGCACTGTCCTAAATGTGACCTGGTTACTTTTCATGTTTGTTTCATTTGGGTTAAAAGCCATTCTATTTTTTTCAAATGTTCCTCCAGGTTTCCTTATATAGACTATTATGAATTGGCTTTCATTGTGTTTTTGTCTCTGTCTGTAAAGCGTCTTGAGATGGCATTGTACATAAATAAAGTTGAATTGAATGTATAAGTTTATCACTTGGTATCACATGACATAAATCTGGGTAACTCAAAGAAAATTTATTATTTACCCGTTTTAATTCTACTTTTGAGCCGTTGGTTCAGTGTTTTATTCTCCACAAGATCTCTGGTTGACATCAGCCACGCTTCAGATTTACATGTCATTTCAAGACTGTTGAGATTTCTTTTCTGTTAGTTTCTCTAATGATTGAGCACATTTTGCATTAATGTGTGGTATTTATAAAGTCAATAAAAGTCAATTTCCATAAGTTTCCACATGAACAAGTAATACTGAAATCCTGAGGTGTTTACAACACATTGTGTTGAGTTTAAACACTACAGCATCACACCACACATCAGCACCTTTGCAAACTACTGTTCACTGAACATAGTGAACATTTGTTTATGAGTGGACATGTTTTAGTGTCAGGACAACGAAACTTAAGCTTTGGTTCAGACTGTCATTTCTTTTCTTTACACTTGCTTAAGTCAGTTGATCTGATTTAGCTAGATCAGTGTATTGAGTATTGTTAACTAGCAAAAGTTCATATCTCATATGTGTTTACCTTCAGTAGCCACTTTACTTGGTTCTCCTGCTTGCAAACACATGCATTGGATCAGTTACTCAAATGGCAGCAACTGAATGCATTTAGGCATGTAGACATGTAGTTCAAACTCTTTATCAGAATAATAAAAGAGAAATTGTGTCTTTGAGCGAGGCGTTGTTGTTGCTAGTGTCCGATGGACTGCTTTGAGAATTTCAGAAAGTACTGATCTACCAGGATCTTCCCATTCAACCCTCTCTAGGGTTTGCAGAGAATGGTTCGAAGAAGGAAACCTATTCAGTCACTGAGATGACAATGCCTTGCTGCTGTCAGAGGAGAATGAGCAGGGTGATTTGAAAAACCACTGGTTATGACCAAAGTTTTCAGAGAATCAATGCAACATCTTGAACCTTGATATAGATGGGCTACCACAGAACAAGACCACACGGTGCCACGCCTGTCAGCTAAACACAGCTGAAGAAGGAAACTGGGGAAATGTACACAGGCTTTCCAAAATTAAACATCAGAAGATTGAAAAAAATACTGCCTGATCTGGCAAATGTCAATATCCGCTGCAACATTCAGATCAGACTTTTACTCAATATGAAAGCATGAATCCATCCTGCCTTGTCTCAACAGTTTAGGCTGGAGGTGGTGGTGTAAGGGTGTGGGTGATACGTTCTTGGCAGACTTTGTGCACCATAGTACCGATCAAGCATTGTTTAAAGACCACAACCTACCAGAATATTGTCACTGACCATGTTTACCCCATTATGACCACCGCATACCATTTTCTGATGGCCACTTCCAGTAGGATTAATGCGCCATGCCACTAAGCTCAAATCATCTCAACCTGGTTTCAGGAGCATGGCGAAAAATTCACTGTACTCCAGTGGACTCCACAGTCATTCATTCATTCATTCATTCATTATCCTAACCGCTTAGTCCAATGAAGGGTCACGGGGAAGCTGGAGCCTATCCCAGCAGTCTTTGGGCGAAAGGCCGGGTACACCCTGGACAGCTCGCCAGTCCATAGCAGGGTGCCTCCACTGTCACCAGATCTCAATGCAAAAAGAGCATCTTGGGAGTGTGGTGGAACAGGAGATTTGCACCATGGATGTGCAGCCAAACACATGTACAGTAACTGTGTGATGTTATCATATCAGTGTGGAATAAAATATCTGAGGAATGTTTTCAATACCCTGTTGAATCTATGCAACAAAGAATTAAAGCTGTTCTGAAGGCAAAACCGGTTCCAACTCAGCACTGGCAATGTGTACCTAATGAAATGAGTGTGCATACATGTGATATTTTGCTAAAGCAGTCTTGCCTTGTATTAAGACTGGAGGAACAGTAGTCAGTTGCACATAGTCCAGACACGGTTTCCAACGCACTCTGCAACAAATAGCTTTTATATGAATTGAATCTTCAGATGTACTCTGTCAAACATCAAAGAAATTCTATCCTTAATGTTCTTATCATGTCTAGAACGTTGTCCCTTCTGACCACATTGTCTTCCAGTTTTAGCATTAGCACAGTTCCTTTTAGCTTGCTGAACTGTGGCTAAGTTGTGCCTTTTGTTCACATCTTTGTCTTGTGTGTTGTGTCTTGCCAGGGTGGTAGTTGTACGAGCATCCACAGATTCCAGACAAGCTTGAACTACCACTAGTCTTATTACAACTTTAATGTTCAAACCAGGTTTGGATTTGTTTCTGTGAATATTTAAAGCCCTACTATGAAATGTTCGGAAATCTTGAGCCTCCCTTTTTTTTTAATTTGGCTGTTCAACAAAAGAGCCATGGCTGAATCCAACTCATCCCAAACTTCTTTGCATTTAAACTCCATATTTTTCTTATTTTTGCTTCACACAGCTTGCGACTCTTTTCTTTCTCTCTAACACACACACACACACACCCACAGAAGTACATTCATCTGTTTTTTTTCCCCTCTATCTCCCTCTTTCCTTTGTGCACATGGAAACCCTAAGAATAGCCATGTCACCTGATGGCTCTGATAACACTGCTGATGATGGTCCTAAACTGTCCAGTGTGGAAGTGTCCGTTGCTAAATAAGTGAGAGGGTGACTGCCAAAGTGTCAGCACATCTGTGTTTGTTTCCCACCCGGAAGGAGAGGATCAGTTGGTTGTTGACATGCACAGTCCTGTTCTGCTGGAGCTTAAGTCACCGAGAGGAACGGCATGTTGCCGATTAGTCCAGCTAAATTAAAGTGGGACATGCGACCATATCCTTCTAACTTGAACCCTCTTCCATTTCAATTCTCACCCAATTATCTTTACCTGCCTCTCGTCCCCTTTTATCCTTTGTCTTTTCTGCCTTTCTGTGTTTAGTCATGCCCCAGTATCCAGCAGCTTTCCACTCCTCTTTTTCTGTCTGAGTCACTCGTCAATATCTTTGTGTACACTTAACCTTTCCACATTATTCCTGTGCCTCTCAACCCCCTTTCGCTGATCACACACTGGATCTTCTGTGGTGACACATGTGGTTTATTTAGTGGAAAACACTGCGTACGCTACCTGAAAGCTACTCTGTCAGAGAGAAAAGGGGAGGATGAAGTAGAGGGAGAGCGAAAGAGCTTGCATTCTTTCCACTGATAATGCAGCCCTGAATGTTCAAAGCCGGTGTTTGAGTCATAGTTAATCTTAAGCTTTCAGGGAAAGCAGAGACTCATACCTGGGTTAATATAATAATTTCTGAGGCTGTTCTTTCTTACAGTAGAAAACATGATCTCATTTTAGCATTTACAGTTTAAGTAGAGTTTTGATCCAAAAGAAGACATTTTGACAGACTGGAGTGTTACATGTTATAGAGTAAAAGATAAAAGATAAAATAAAACTTCAAGAAGCCTGGCTTAAATGTGGCCAGTGATATTAATCCTTTCTCCATATGTGGATAGTAATGTAGAGTGATTTAAAACAGAAATAAAATTATCACACAAGGTTAATGGTTATTAAGTGATGATTTTTTACAAGATAGCAGACTTATTACTGGGATTCTTGTGTTTTGACAGCCTGATCTCATATCAGCACACGAAACGGCTCTTTTGGTAGCAATTTCGCCAATTTACAATAGAAGCTAAAAGACTGAATAATCACCTGTTTCTTATGTTGTTATTTCAGCAGAAACAACTTCAGTTTTCATATGTCACAACATCATTCTTTCACATTGGAAAAAGTCTTATTTTGTGCACACTTCTCATCTTGCAATGTCTGCTCTCACCATCAGTTCTCTTGATTTGGCCGCAGGAACTTTGTAATAATTATAAGGAAAGATGACCAGAAAGTGCTGATTGTCATGAGAAGATTGCTGCTTTGTAATTTGCCCTCTACAATATTTTGCAACATCCTTTTACTTTTCAATTCTTCATGCAACTTTTTCCTCTGACTTGAATTCGAGACTCCAGAAACTGTTTTCAGATAAGTTGAAGCAGTATGAGTTTACAAACCCATCAGTGTCCATGTGCTGCACAAATGAGAGGTCAGGGCTGTACTTCACAGAACTGGATGCAACGTGAGGTCACTGTGTGGTCCATGTACTCTACGCTGAAATTTGAAACATGTAGAAGTGAAAGGCAGATCCCTCTGATGACATATTAATGTGTCCAGACAAAGAGAATCTGTCAGATTTAAACAGGTTCTCATTTGTGTTCCTAGGTGTGATTCTCCTCTGCAGGGTGTCTAATCTCTCTCTCTGTTTAGCCTACAGTAGACCTAGAAGCAGTTGTTTAGGTGTAGGTCCTAAATGAGCCTACACCCTTCACATTTGTGTCTAGCCTACACGCTCCAGGCAGCTTCACATCTCCTCCTCCTTCCCATCAGTAACGGTGCTGCCTGGGCTTTCCTCTGACAGCTTGACAGTTAATCCTGCATCCAAGTGTGCAGCTGGAAAAACTAACTACTTCCTGGATACTTTTTCAATCGCCTCGTAGCTGAGGCTGAACTTGGATGTGATTTGCTCGCCCTTCTTCTTTGCTGTGCACTCTTGCAGTAAACACAGTGCATGTTGTAGACTATGTAAGAGAAGCAAAAGACGCTAACCGAGATCATTGTTTGGTTCATAAACTGCAGTTCTTGTGATTCTGTGCCAGTGTCGCCCATACTGTACATTTTGAACACATGGACAAATATTCTTGTCACAGGTTTTCTGTGCCTGCTCAGAGACTGCTCAGCTTAAAAGTTCATTTTCTGTAAACTCACTGAAATTCTCTGCCACTGACCTGACACCATGCGTGAAGTGGGTTGATGCATTGATGTCAAAATATACTTTGCTACTGAGGATTTGTCAGCTTCAGAAGCAGAAAATAACCTGTCAATCTAACTGGTTTAAGGTCCGCAACATTGACGTTAAGCACTGGTGTTATTATAAATTATGTTTGTGCGTATTATAAAGTTTTAATGGGGCTATTATGTGTCAAATGTAATCAGTTTAATTATGAATTGCTCCAGAGAAAAATGGCATGATGGAACCTGCTTTCTTCTCAGCTCATAATTATAAAAAAAAAAGAAAAGTTTTCCTAGTTTATGCTGGTGTATATTTTATGGTCATTGTGACAGATAAGATTAGCAACAAGTTTATTTACCAACAGGAAAATACTGATCTCACCAAGCTGATGGTGAAGCAGCTCAAGGGGGTGATCAGAGAGACAGGTATGGGTTCAAAACCAGGAAGTCAAGCTGAGGAGTCTGAGACATGAGGCAGGGATCAGAACCAGGAAGTAAAGCCAAAAGCAATCTTCAGGGTTGGTGAGTCGGCGCCTGGGAAGGGACAGAGGGAAAAGCTGAGGTCCGACGATGAATGGCTGGAGAGCTGGTGTTTATATGGCTGTAGGATTGAATGGATGATAGGTGAGAATGATCAGTAATCAGGAGACTGACTGCAAGGGAAGCTGGCCGGAGTGGGAGTGTCCGTGGCAGAGCCAAGTGCGGGTTTCCCAGTCATAATCATAGAGCCTAAAATAAAGGGAACTGTACTTCTCTTTGATTCTGGAAAGGTGAAATGTTTTCAAGAGACAAGACAGAGTCTAGTTGCCTTCAATTTAAGCTCTTAGGGGTCCGAAAACTACGTATTTTCTTTTTAGCAATTTATAATTAGTTGCTATCTATTCTTATTAGATATACCAAAAGCTGATTTTATTACCTGGTGTAAACATGTGGAACATGCTTGTAGATTATAAGAAATGGTGTAAAACCAAGAATTTTTCAACTGTTCCTGAAATAATCAACAGAAATCAACAAAAATAGTTAATATAAACTTAAATTTATATCATAAACCTATGATAGGGATGAAGTATCTGTATTGTCACTTGTGCTTTGGAGATAAGCCATTGGTGTTGGTGTTGAAAAAGTCAATTTAACACCTCCTGTCAGGGGTCAGCAGCCGCATCCTTTCTCCTCAAAAAAGATCCGCCACAGCTGGACATTAATGGCCAGAACCAAAGTCTGTCCTCTGTTGCCAGTTAAATATGGCAGATGTGCCATTTCACTGAGGTTCGACTCCAACACTGTCTACAGCTAGAGGTCTTGCTCTTAGAATGGAAACAACTTGTTCATTTCAGCATTCATACATTAAAACGTTTCTCATTAACTTTATGTAGTTTTTGTTCTGCTGTTAGCTGTGTTTAATAATGAATGTCTAATAAAGAATCCTGGGATCTGCTTCTACTTTTTTGCTTTATTTTTTCAACAAGGTTTCAGAATGAAGTTGTTGCTCATGCAGACTGTACTTGCTTCCTCATCACACACTTCAGTGCAAAGGTAACTCAGCAACGGTGAGCTAGCTGGAATGCTCGGAAAAACACACGAGGCTCAAAATACATTCAAGACTCGACCATGTCCGCTTTTAGAAAACATTACTGTATTTAAACGTCCTCTTACTCTTGGAGTGGCAGAGAGCAGCGCAGCATCTGTCGCTTGTGTTTTATCCTGCGGTAGAAACTTGTCATGTGTGTTATTCCTCCAGATTCCAAGTGAAGTGAGTGTTTTCTAATTATGACATAGTGCAGTTAGTGTGTGTCACTCTTCCTAATGATAAGTGACTGGACACAGAGGATAGGTCTTGTCGTACACTTTGCATGCTTTATTCATGTCAGCAGTACAAGAAAACTGCATTGGGGGAGACAAGTTCTGTCTTGAACCAAGGTGAGAAGCTTCGTTCTGAGGAAAGACGACGGAAGTCAGTCCATTTCCTGAGTCTTTGATAATGCATTATGTAGTTCTTTTCTCTCTCCTTTTTTATTTTTATTTTTTTTTACTTTTAAGGCATATTTTACATGTATTTGCTGTTTGGTTTACAGAATCTATCCAAATAATGTTGGCAGGTTTGATGACTTGTAGCATATGATGTTGAGAAGTTTAAAATAAGTATGACTTTTGGGGGAAATGGTATCAAAGAAACAATAGAAAAAAAGAATCAGATGTCAGAGGTCAAGATGATTTTTAAATTGGTTCGGCTCTGGTCAGCCTGTTCTGTCATTCTGAAAAAGCGATACATTTTCATCTTTAATTGCTTTGGAAAACTCATGAATTTTTATTTATTTAACTTATTGAACAAGGAACATGTACAGCGGCACTGATCACAGAGGAAAATATACTTTATATGAGGTTGTAGTTCTCTGAGCTATTTTCCATCCGCAGTACCTAAAACACACAGAGATCCATTACACACAAAAATATAGCACATAAAGGCATTAGTAAAATGTACATTTCACATCAAAATACAGTAAAACAGGAAACACAATAAATATGCACACACGCGTACATATACACGCACACATGTACGCACACACACACACACACACACACACACACACACACACACACACATATATATATATATATATATATATATATATATATATATATATATATATATATATATATATATATATATATATATATATATACATATATATATACATATTGCCCTACTATAGCTCCAATTAAGCATTGATTTATCTTTCATATCACTGTTCGTATTTTCTAATATTTATTTAAATGATATATTTCAATCCACTTTACTTGACAATATGTTTTTATGGGCTAAAATACAAAATTTCAAAATGATGTAACTATTTATGAGTAAGATTTGAAAAAAAAAACATATTTCAGAGGAAATAGCAAAACAATTGAATAACAAAAGTCATCGACATTTTACAAAAATAAAAACTGCATAAAATACACAGACAGCAGAAAACTTAACATTTAGACATCAGGACAAATTAATAAAAAAAAGATTAATGAAACAGAAACTGGAACAAAAGAGGGAAATATTACATGTTGCTTAACTGAATAAAGCAAAATAAAAACTTTCTGAAAATGATTAAACAGTTTAATTTAAATGTAAAAAAGCGTTGCTTTTTCAAAGCACAAGCAAAACAGGAGACAAAGAACTTCTATTTTGTTTAATTAGTTTTCAAGAAGAACTTAGTTTTCTAAATGCCTGCCTGTGTGGTTGCCGTGGGCAGCACAGTCTATTTTCTCTGAAATATTTCCGTATTGTGTGTTTTGAAATGTGTTGTCTGTTTCATTGGTTTGTTTTCTAAAACATTGTTGGGTTTCCTTGTTGTATCTTATCCAACATCACTGTGATTTACACACCATGTCTGCTGAAGAGCACATTTACACTCACTGCTCTCTCTCTCTCTTTTTAACATAACTGCAGACAAATTTACCAATTAAAAAACCCTTGATTTTATTTATTCTTTGTTTACGTTAATTTTTCATGATATTATTGTATATCTGACAGTCTAAGCCACTATTTATCCAAACATACTAATATTTATGCTGTTATTAAACCTGCATTGCATTTATTTTCTACCATTTGTCGAACTGCAGATTACACAGATACCTAATTAGAAGATTTTATCTATTCTGACCATCTTTCACATGGCAAAAAGTTGTTTTTAGCTCATTCCTAAGGAAGCATCTTTACATGGCAAGCAATGTTGAGAACTATTAACAAAACTTGTACACTGTCAGAAAAAGTCAGTCTCAATTCTGTATATTACGCTGCAGCCTGTCCGGATTATGTTAAGAAATACCAGATTATTTCTTTCAAAGTCTCCCTGTACACCATTGACTCTAACACGAACCCTTTTTGCTTTTTTGTGTACAACAATTTTGCAAGGATTGTATTTCTGTTGTGCTTTTGTGAAATTATTGACAACTCAAAGCATTATACAATACTCTCACACATTGTTACACAGCACCTATTAGGTATCTTAAGCTATTTTTTTCTCATGACTCTTTATCAGATACAAACTTAACTCACATAGTTATAAGCACATCAAGTTCAAAGTCTTGCCTCGGAGCATCATGTGGCTTTGAGAAGCTGAAAAACCACTGACCGTCTGATTAGTGGATGACTTGCTCTAACTCCTGAGGCTTTCTGACATCCGCTCGATGTGCCACTGCATTTGCAATGTGTCAGATGTGTTTTTGCCTCAACAACTTTGTAAATGTCAGGCAGTCTATTACAAACTGATGCCACATTTGCAGGCTAACTCAGTTCCCGAGATCCTGCACACTTGCACACAGAAACCATTTGACCTGATCAGACATAAATATGTGAATATGATCAGGTCAGGTCTACCAAAAAAACTTCAGCTAGGATGAAAAATATCTTCAAGTTTTGGCTCATGATGTTATACATTATTCATCTTTGAATGAATGAATGCAGCCTCAGTAGATTTTGCGTTCAGACTTTTCTTTCAAGGCAATATGGAACTTAACGTTCTATGTTGCCATATTTCCAAGCGATCATTTCGGAGATGACAAATTATCCCTCCCTGTGAGGCAGCTTTTGTCACATTCCAGGAGGAAGCTTTCCAAGGGTTCCAGACAAAGTAGCTACAATCACCTTCCCTAAACACCTCATTCACTGACAGAAAGTGGCGCCCCTGGACGTCTCCGACAGAGTCCACGGCAGATAATTTACTGACGCTATAACAACATTGGCAAGGTTCAGTCAGTATGGCGCTGTATGTCTTGCCAAAGCAAAAATTAGCCTTTAACCTCTTTTTTTAGCCATCATGGTCAATTGGGCACAGATTGTGTCTCTCAGTGGACATTGTCAGTAGCTGCTGATGCTGAGGGGAAGAAAAAGGTGCCAGGGTAGGCTTCACTCAAAGTTTGGGATCCTCATGTTTTCATCGTACATTGTAAATACCTGCCATATCTACTTTTCACTGATCAATTCTGCATATGTCAGGACATGCAGGTGGCACTGGATAAAAGCATCTGCTAAATGACTGCAGAATAGAATAGAATAGAACATGTCTAAGAAACTTCTAATCGCTAAAACAGCTTCTAATTTCAGAAAACAACTCAAATTTAATGACATTTTAATATTTTATTTGAAGAAGAAAAAAAATCACATAGTCTGTTTCAGTGAATGGAACTGTGGTCTCAGTTGCCATGGCGATGGTTTAAGTTAGATGATAGTTTCTGTTTGCGTCCTAACTTATCTTACATGTGGAAGCAAAAAACTTTCAAGTCAAGATTCTCTCCCTGCAGATGTAGACACTAATTATAAAATCGTGAAATTTTAGGCGTTATACATCATATTTCTGTGCAAAGTTACTAAATAAAAAACATTCATATCCAGTAATTATTTCAAGATTAGCCTAAGGAATGCAGTGAAGGAAGAATGTCAATGCTTTTCCTAAAAGGCCATCTTTGGTTTTTTTGTATTCTGTGTTTGTTTAATATTTGTTTCATTTAAGTTTAACTCTGTATGCTACCTTGGCCAGGTCTCCCTTGTAAAAGAGATTTCTGATTTCAATGGGACTTCCTGGTTAAATAAAGGTAAATCAATGAAAATTTAAAAAAAAATAAATCTCATGTCACTGCCACTTATTTAAGCATACTGCAGCAGATTATTGTTATAGATACTCTATACCAGGGTGTTAAAAGTCATGTATCTCTTTACCGAAACACCTGTCTCACATTAATCAGATCCAACAGCAAATGAAGTTCTGCACAGTGACTGGTTCATTTGAATCAGGTGTGTCGGAGCAGGGATACATGGAAAACCTGCAGGATTATGGCTCTCAAGGACCAGAGCTGGACATTTCTGCTCTATACCTTTAGATGAAGATTTAGTACTTGAATAAAAATGGCATTTTGCTGTTTCAAAACTTTGTAAAGTATAAAATTGCACAAGTCAAATAGGATATAAATAACTGTAACATAAAGTTTTTAGTAAAATGTAATGGCTTGTTTTCTAATATTCTTCTGCACAATCTTTTCCACTAACCTTTCACTTTTTCTACTTTCACTTTATTTCTGCATTCAGTTACTTTTTAACTAATTATCCACACGTTTTCACCGACTAATGGTTATAATTAAAAGTTAAAAACACGTGTACATGATTAAAATGAATACGCTAAAGTTAAGATGTTCAACAAAGGTGTGAGTTAAAACTCTACACATTGTCATATCCCATGAAGTTTACTATTATTTTGCAGTTTTGTCTTGTTATAGCTGAACAGAACTATCTACATAGCATCATAACACATTCATAAACACACACCCCATGTAATTCCTATGCTTTTGCCTGCTGCTGCTGAGTTCCTTTGTCCTCATGTTTTCCATGCTCCGCACGTTATATCATGCTTTCTAAATGTTTTTTTTAGAATGATAGTAAATAATAAATAAATGGTCTGGAGCTGCAGAACAACAGTAATGGTGTAGTGAACATTATACATTTTTTCCTGTTCATTTAGCTCATATGCTGTGACAAAAATATTTAACTGTGGCACAATACTTTGGTTAAAAGAGGCTGTTGTAGGACAGCGCTGTTATCTATTTACATAATAAGCAAATCGTCAAGGTCTCCTCTGAATGGCTCATCATATTTCAAATTAAGAACCAGCGCTTCTGTGTTTGTCATATGACTCCAGCAGTGCCATGTAAGTGGTTTTTTGTTTGTTTGTTTGTTTGTTTGTTTGTATGCAAATTGTGATAGAAAATTTCTCTGGTGCTCATTAGGACAAGTTGATACATCTGATTGTCACCTGATTGATACAAAGAAATGCATCTGAAAAACCTCATTATTGAAACACTGATCATATATAAGCCAGTCACAGTAGTAACACAAGTAAATTGATATAGGTAGGATCACGAGCAGTTGGTGGCAAAGATAGGAACTCGAGTATGGGGCAAGCGTACAAATGTCACACAGACGAGGTCGTTTCAACCTTTTTTTTTCCTTTTTACAAAGTTTTTTTTAATGCAAAAACTCAGGAATCACCAGATTCAGACCTTCTGGGCTGATCTGCAGATTTCAAACATTTCCCTGCTCTACAACACATGTAACTCAATGAATGGGTTACGCAGAACTTGCCAGCAGCTGTTGGAGAACCATTTAACATGAATCAGATGTGTGGCTGCAGGTAAACACATCAAACCTCCAGGACTGTTGGTGATTCCTACATTTCTAGTTTGTGTAGTATTTCAGCCTTGCAACGAGCCACAGTTTAAGTAAAGTTCACTCTGGATCCAGATGGATTTTTCTAAAGAAAGTCATGGTTAAATTATAGGTTAAGAGCACATTTACCTATTTAGATAAATTGTCGTGTTCATCTGTGGGTTTCTGAATTCAGTAAAGAAAAGAATTGGTCCAGAGAAAAGTACTGAGTATTTGTCAGTTTAAGCTAAAGATCAGTAATGTTACATAATGCCAGACCAGTTGGTAAAAGTTGAGCACGTATCATCATATAAATTCTTTGGGTTATCCAGTGTCCTAAGGCAGATTATTCATTACAAATAAAAAAGCCTTGTGACTTGACTTGGACTTGATTAGAGTTGCCTCTCAATGACTGGAGACTTGGTTTGGACTTTGGATAAAATTCTTGTGAACATTTTGGCAGATGGCAGACCACCATGCTACCATGCAGCCCCTGGTCTCACAGAACATTAGATAATTGATTGTCCAGAGGCTGGTTTGTGCATTTGTCAAACTTCAAAACTTTAAAATCGACTGCATATGGTAAAAAAGAAGCATCCTAAAAACATTGGGAAATGCCTCTTGTTTCCCTTCATGCATTAGTTCTGCTCATATAAACTCATACATTTCAACCACTCTGTCCCTTATTCATGTGAGTTATTACTGTACGATTCCTGAAAACAATTATGCTTACAGTTGTCATCTGACCAAAGTATTGTCATAATTCCTGTTTGATTCCAACTGATGTTTGACGATTAAGAAACACCATTTTTCATTCTGAACATGTTTTGAATATCTGAATTCATGTTTTGGCTTTTCAAATGGAGTCTGGATTTTGCTAGACGGGAACCTCTACCATGGTACAGATCTCCAATCTTTTTTATTTAGACATGTTCATGAAATGTAGATTTTAATATCATCTTAATTTTAAATCTGCAGTGCACTCATGTTGCTACATTAAGTAATGACATGAAAGTTTCCTGCTCTGAATAGAGCATTTCTCCATCTGTCAGATTAGTTGTAGTTGCAAAGAATTTTCCTGCTGATTAACGCTGACATCGGTGTACAAACATGGAAGATCTCATAAAGCAAGAAATCACATGGCAATTTCACTAAAGGAGGGGATGCCTTGTTTATTAAGAAAGGAAAAAAAAAAAGTGGAACTTAGTGGTTGACAAGCTGCATTTGTGTGTGTGTGTGTGTGTGTGTGTTTGCATGTGTTAGCATTCATACCCTTTAAAACATTATGCAACAGTAACATAATGTTGAACATTTAAGAACCACTTGACATATTCATGCCCATCTGTTGTTTAGCGTCAACACAAGGCGGTGCTCCAGAGAGACAGGACGAGGTGTCAGCATACATCGGGATTTAATACACTGAAGGTCCAGACAAAGTCATTTCTAGTTATTTCTGCTTTGGGCTTGTCATCTTACTTTTAATTTGCAAGGTGATGTAAGCAAATGGGCTGAAACTTTCCAAATAGTCTCCACTTAGTTTCTGGAAAAACCTGCACTTAGCCGGAGTTTGTATCCTTACGTTTTCTTCATATTTGATAGAAAAATCTAACTTGAGTCCCAAATCTTGTTAACAGGAACTGTAAGAGTTCCTTAGGTGTTTTCCACTGGGGAACCTTTAACATCAGTATAGCTTCCTTTTGGTGTTGGGATCTGAGACCACTGAAGGACTGGTTCCTGAACAATGTCCTCTACTGTTTGATTTTGTGCTTGTGTTGTTCTCACTCATATGTAAGTCGCTTTGGATAAAAGCGTCTGCTAAATGACTATAGAATAGAATAGAATAGAATAGAATAGAATAGAATAGAATAGAATAGAATAGAATAGAATAGAATAGAATCTGTACGACTCAATCTCCCCACATGCCTGCTTGGGTGATGATATGTCCACTCTGTTTACATTTACTGAAGTGGATGTCAATGTCATTAAAACACCAGATGTGATGACTGTACAAAGTCATAAGACAAATAATGCTAAAGAAACACAAAAGAATACTTTTTTGGCTTAAACATATACTTCTTGTTATCAGTGCAGTATAAGTGTTTGTAATTACAACTCTACAATGTGTTGTAATCCTGAACAAATCTCATTAAAATGCGCTTTCTCACTTTGTTTTTAAGAATTTAGCTTCATGGCCATTTTAGTTGTAATAATCAGCTTATTAATACCCACTATCAGGACCATTTACTGTCAAAAGGACTCATTTAGTTGTGCCACTCTTTTCCTGGTTTGGTCCCCCCTTCCAACTGAAAAAGTTTCTAGATCCACAACTCCTCAACTGAGGATGGTAAACAAACAAACAAACAGACAAACAAAGATAAATGAAATAGCCCAGTTTCATTTTCAACCCAAATATTTGTTTAAGCCATGTTTAGTAACTGGCTTAATCATTTAAAAAGATGGTTTTATCTAAGATAAACACAACTGATCCCAAACTTTTGGATTTTGTTAGATATAATCATGTTTGTGTTTAGTGCAATGCTGATAAATAAGCATGGATGTTCATGTTAGAATTCCTTTTTAAAACTTGCTTTGATGCAGTGAATCTCCTTTCCTGTTGTCATGCATTTTTTTATTCAATTTAAGATGCTAAAATATAAGATGCCAAAAAGTCTTGCTACGCTTGACTGACTTAATGCGTTGGCAGAAAATGCATAAGGAGTGCAGTTAAAAGTGGAGAAAAAAATGTAGAAAACAAAGATAACACCTATTGAATAAACCATGACAGTGGACTTAAACTTTTAGTGAAGAGACGTAAACATAATCTGTGAAGCAAAAGAACAACCCTTTTGAGGTTTGACTAATGTGCTTTTGATTGCATCATTGTGTTTTGTGCCTTCATTTTGTTGCAAGTAGCTGGAAAAAGTAGCTTTCAGTTGGTTTTCTGTATTTGCATAATGTTTGTCATCTTCCTTCACCCTTTCTGTGAAATTTATCAATAAAACATTTAATTCCATTTCCCTGTGTGCTCATGGTTTCTGCACATTTAACCCATACGAGAGGCAGTGCAAACAATCGCTGTTGGCTTTGAGTGGGAATAAGAGATTTTTTTTTTTTCAAGAGTACTGAGTGGTGTTTTTATGCACAATGACAAGACCCACTTCCACTATAACAAGGGAAGAGTTGGATGAGGCAAAGCAGGTTGTCCTGGATAGTGGTTAAAATATGGGTCAAGACCAGATCCTTTACAGCTCTCTGCTTCACTTTAACCTCTCTGGATGTTGTGCAGTGCCATTCTTTTCAGTGATAGATATGGATATCCATATATATATATATATATATATATATATATATATATATATATATATATATATATATATATATATATATATATATATATATATATATATATATGGATATACATATATACATATATATATATATATATATATATATATATATATATATATATATATATATATATATATATATATATATATATATATACATGGGGTTCGGATGATCTCCCTGCGTATGCGTATACTTTCTATCTGAGTGATCAGGTTTCCTCCTACCATCCAAAAGCATGCATATGCGATTTCTGAAAAACTGCAAGGGTTAGTGCATGGAAAATAATACTGACAATAAGTGACAGTCTAACATTATTTAGAGAGAAACACAGTCGTTTAATGAAGCATGAAGTTAAGTAATTAAGAGAAACTGTCAGGATGTCATGTTTGTGTTCTCTTTAGTTCCTGGTTTCCAGTTTTAGTTTGTAGTTTTCCTGATTTAGTTCCCTGATGTCTAGTTTCCTGTTTTGTTTCCCGTTCATTACCTCACCTGGACTCATTAGTTAAGTCATTCAACCTGTGTCTCGGTCTCTTTGTGTGTGTGTATATATGATGTATATATATATATATATCTATATATATATAGATATATATATATATATATATGTATATCCATATCTCTATATATATAGATATATATATATATATATATGTATATCCATATCTCTATATATATATATATATATATATATATATATATATATATATATATATATATATATATATATATATATATATATATATATATATATATATATAGATATGGATATACATATATATATATATATATATCCATATATATATATATATATATATATATATATATATATATATATATAGATAGATATGGATATACATATATATATATATATATATCCATATATATATATATATATATATATATATATATATAGATATGGATATACATATATATATATATATATATATATATATATATATATATATATATATATATATATATATATATATATATATATAGATATGGATATACATATATATATATATATATATATATATATCTATATATATATATAGATATATATATATATATATACATCATATATACACACACACAAAGAGACCGAGACACAGGTTGAATGACTTAACTAATGAGTCCAGGTGAGGTAATGAACGGGAAACAAAACAGGAAACTAGACATCAGGGAACTAAATCAGGAAAACTACAAACTAAAACTGGAAACCAGGAACTAAAGAGAACACAAACATGACATCCTGACAGTTTCTCTTAATTACTTAACTTCATGCTTCATTAAACGACTGTGTTTCTCTCTAAATAATGTTAGACTGTCACTTATTGTCAGTATTATTTTCCATGCACTAACCCTTGCAGTTTTTCAGAAATCGCATATGCATGCTTTTGGATGGTAGGAGGAAACCTGATCACTCAGATAGAAAGTATACGCATACGCAGGGAGATCATCCGAACCCCATAAAGGCCCCTGTGGGAAACCAGAACAGGAAGAAAGTGGCTCCAGTTCAGTCAAGTCCAGGAAAATCAGAAACCAGACTGGTGGAACAACTGTGACATGACTGTATTGAGGCAGCAGCACAGGTGTTGGTCTCAAAGGAAAAACTAGGACCTGAAGAATCCAGAGAAAAATCACAAATTTAAAGGAAGAGAGGGAGGACACTGAGGGATGCTGAGTGATGCTTTCAGTCAAGTTTTTTTTGTCTAAAATATTTGACCTATGTGACGATATGCTTATAAATAATGATGGATGGATAGATGGATGGATAGATAGATAGATAGATAGATAGATAGATAGATAGATAGATAGATAGATAGATAGATAGATAGATAGATAGATAGATAGATAGATAGATAGATATGCAGTTTTCAGATGATAGCCATGGAGACAGCGCTCCCTTGGCGAGCGGATCGTGAGTAGGAGGCATGCAGGCCTCGTGGGAGCTTGCCTGCAGGTTAAGTGAGGCTCTTAAAGAAGCTGGAGAACCTCTTTATTAATTTAATTACAGGCTGAAATGAAGCCTTTGAAGACTTTTCATTGAATCCAAAGTTGCTGAAACATTTCCTGTATATCTATAAGTACAGTTCAGTGCTTCATATGGCAACCTGAGTGTCACAGTCATGAAAAAAACTTGTTCTATAAAAGTTGAATGTATGCTACAGAAATTGTTTCTACTTTTCTGATTTAACATGCACAGCCAGTTTGAAGGAGGCATGTTATGACATTTTTTTTCTTCACAAAGTGGCACAAATATATTGTGATTTTAATTCAAATATCTGTGACATGTTTTGGCCAAAACACTGCTGGCTGAGGTCCTTGACAACAGCCCTCTTTCCAGCCATGTTGTATAATGTGACTAAACAATCTAATTTATGCTGAAATATTTCCTGTCATTAAATTTTAAGTATTCAGAGGCAAAACTCATGATGCTGAGTCTTTTCCAATTAAACAATGTGAAGAAGCTAATACCTCTTTAATAAATGCAACACACATGATTCTTAATTTAGTTTGTTTTTGAATGTGAGAGTTTCATTTTTATTGACATGTTCCACTTGTGTCTTCATCTGTCAGACTCCATACTCATAACCTTTTGCATGCTCTTGGTTTCTTTTACTTTTACATCTCAGCACACTTTTTCTTGCCTTTTTCTTGCCTTTCAACCCTGGTTTGGCCAAAGATAATCATTTTGATTTTATTATTCTACTGTTCAAGTAGAACTAGCTCCCAAAGGGGACACGTACACATGCACATAATGCCGGAAAGATCTGAAAAGTTGCTACTTGCTCCACTTCTGAAACTTCTACTTTCTACTTTCAAACTCAAGGATGGCAGCGGTCCCATTAAGGTGCTCATCTCCACCGACCACAGACTGGTGCTCAGTTTGAACTATGCTGGGCTATTTAACGGGACGCCTCTTAAAGTAGGCTGTTTTTAATTGCGGGGGGGGGGTTATTATAGAAGGCCAGAGGATATTTTAAAGCAGATTGGTGCGTTCTGAAAGCCGAGGCTGGCTGTAACAGGCCTGATTCTGTCTTGGTGATTTACACCGCTGTGTACTGTAGGTCTTCTTGAGGCTTTTAACGCACTGGTCTGGACCTCTATTGGGGCTGTACACATGATGAATTACCTGGTGGTTATGAGATAACACTTGTCAAAGTGCTGCTGTCATAATCTCACAATGCCTGCAACAATAGTCACACACAGCAAACAATGGCCTGTTTTCTTCTCGCTCAACAAGTGTTAACAGAGTGGTGGTGGCGGTAATGGGGGGGGGTATTCTTTGTTGAATCAAAGTCATAAGAGGTGTTTGAAATATGTGAGCAAGTGTGTGACAGACAGAAGAAATGTCGTCTGATTATCTAGCATCAGCTTTTCTCTTCTTGTATTATTGTATAATGAAAAAAAGAAGAAATCAAGACACTGTGGGGAGGTCTGTTTTTTTTCCTCCACTCTTCCATTTTTTCATCCTTTTCTTTTTTTTCCCCTCTTTTTGTAATGACTCACACATTACATTATTCTCATCCTTTGCTTATTTTTCAGAGCGATCTATAAGTGTTTGCCATATTGTGCTTTAAAAATTAAAAAGCACAGAGGCTGGTGAGCGGACAGAGCCAGCCGTTGGAGTCAGCCCTCCATGATATCCTGGTCCAGTTTCACTGACAGCCCCCCCACACACACACACCTATCCACCCCCACACATCACCTTGGAGCACGGAAGGCCATGAATATTCAACAGTGTCCGCTGTGTATTGCCCTGCAGCAAAGATCAATGCTTGCCCCCTGCATGTGAGCTCGCTCTAATCTCTTTGTTACTGTACCTGGCCGGACACAGGACAGTAAAGACAACAGCACACATGCATCGATGTATCGAGGCTCAGAAGCAAAGACGGGGACTGACACAGCCAACAAGGAAGACGTGTGAAGGGAGGAGAACAGCTTTATCTGAGAGAAAAAGTTTTCCTCCTCTCAGCTGTTACTCAGGATGTCCTGCTTGGATTTGTTTCTGAGTGGAAGCCCCCCCCCCCCCACAACCCAGTTTTAAGACGGTGCTTCCATGAATAAGCTGAAAATGAAGCTCAGGAGTGGAACAACCCCGGCTCCGCAGCATGCCAAATAAACACAGAGTTTATGAGTTTGTATTCAATCTCTAATTGGCAGTAGACTTTTACTGTGACAATGTCGAGTAAATTATTTCATTCCAAGTTGGTGTCCCTCCAATTTCCTTTATTTCCATTTCTATAAATAATAAACTGTAATAGGCTTCTTACATTGCTTCAGTGGCTGTAATCACTGGAGATTATGATTTATTCTTTAGTAAATGTTTCATCTCAGTTCCATTCATTTACTTCCTCGTGACCTCTGCTCTGAGGATGTGGCCATATCAGCGTTGCTCTGCAACATTGTATTCAATCAGCTAATGCTGCGCTATAGTCAACTCATCCCAATGAAGTCATGCTAACGGTTGTATTGAGCGTCTTCTGCACTGAACAGCTGAACTCAGCCACTTGCCTGCTCCGAAAGGGGGAAGGTTTATAATAAAATACTTTTACTGAGAGTGCTCTCAGATCAGAGTGCAGTATGAGGGAAGCGGGATGAGCAGCTTGTTTGTATTTGGGGTTAAAGGAGCTTTTTTTTCTCCTCCTGTCTGTATTTATGGTGAGAATTAGAGGAAGGAATTGTGTACTGGTCATAGTTCTGGGAATAAATTATGTCCTCACAAACACAGTAAAGCAACTACGTGTGAATTCATGTTTAAATGGTTTAAAATGCTGAGTTAATCAGTTTGTTTCATGTAAAAAAAGTGTCACACTGACACATGAGAATGAGAGGTGGACCTGTGGGTGGTGTGTGTGTGTGTGTGTGTGTGTGTGTGTGTGTTCCTATTACTGTGCATATTTGCTTGTAAACGCACATGCATATGCGGGAGGCGGACCGGTGGGTGCGCTCACCAAATGATTCAGCACTTCATGGACAAGATTCATGTTTTATGAGTATAGGCTCCAATAAATTACATGGCGCAGCTTTACTGCTGCTGCAGCACGTCGCAATTCTCTCTCTCCCTCCTCGTCTCTCTCTCTCTCGTTCTTCGCTCGTTCTCATGCATCTTCACTGTTATCTCATTTACACATTTTTTTCTATTTGCTCTCTCTTTCTTTTTCGTGTTGCCTGCTGAATGTTAGCAACCTTTGTCTTGTTTGCATATTTCAAATGGAAGTAGCCTCTTGTGTTGTTAAAAAAAAAAAAAAAGAAAACCTTTCTCAGTTGAGGTGCCTGAGGACATTTATTTATTGCTCAGCCTTGTTGTGCACTCATTGGCAGAGAGACATCCTGACTCAGTATGTTTACCTGTGCACCATGTGTAGGCATGTGACAAGCCACTGAACTTACTGGAGTGTACTTTGGGGAGCTTCTCGTGTGTTACTTAGCAACAGTGTTGCTCTGTTTTAGTTTTCTCAAGCAGCACCATCTTTTCTCATGTCGCTCTCTAAATGTGTGTTTGAGTTTGTGTACAAACAAAGATACTTTGGGTAAAAAAAAAAAAAGAGAGACAGAATTGTCTCTGATCAACAGATGTGCCAGGCAAGCAGTCCCGCTAGTTTGACTCAACATAGGTTCACTTCGCTCTGCAGCTCACTTCATAACTCGTATTTGCCATTATCCATATTCTTGTCATCAACAAGAGACATTCAAGTGTACAGATTAGCTTGTGTGATTTTAAACTGGCATTGTATAATATTTTCCTTCCTATGTGCTCTGTTTTTGATGCACAAACTAAGAGGGAATCACATGAGCACCTCGTTTCTGTGAAAAAGTCGAGGAGTACAACAGCGCTGTGGGTTTAATCTATGCACATTTATTCAACAAATGCAGACATATAACACCATTTACTTATGCAAATGTGTGATTTATAAGTAAAAATCAAATTTGAGGAATAGCAGTGCAATTCTAGTTGTAGAAATGGCCCATGTAGGTTTACGTCCACAGATGTTTATAAAGTATAAAGTACTGTATGTATTGTCTGGCCATTTTCTGTCTGTTTTACATTGTTCTGTTTCTCTTTAAATTCTCTAATCTTTTGAAGTTTGTTGCAATTCTTCTATTATTAGTGCACTTTTACTATTTTGGATCCTCCTTGCTTTTATGCTTTACGTAAAGCAAGTTGAGTTATCTTGTACTTGAACTGTGCTATACAAATAAGCCAACATTGCCTCTTCTGAAGAAAAGGTATAATCACTGAAAAGTCTGCTGTACCACAAATTAGATCATGTAAGTAAGTAAGTAAATAAATGTTTATTTATATAGCGCCTTTCAAGATAAAAATCACAAAGCACTTCACAACAAAACACAAAAATAAGGTGATTAAATGGTAAATATGGAGAAGTGATCGACAAACAAAACGCTACAATAACAGCAAACCGCCTCATTAAAAGCAGATGTATCTTTACATGAGTGCAAGATTCTTCTCAACATTTGTCAGATGAGAAAGAAACATTAAGATCCTCCTAAAAAAAAAATTAATAATAATTTGAATGCCAAATATTTTGCTCATTTTTCTGTTTCTTTTACTTTTCTACAATCATGTCCAGCAGATTCTCATGTTCAGTGAATCTAACACTGCAGGCTTATAAAGATCTGGTGGTGTTTCAGGTACATTAGCAGGGTTTTGTTTGGAACTGATGCTCTGAAACACCAGGTATGTTAATATTAGACTCTGTGCAAAAGTAATATTAGAATTTTTTTTTTTTAATCTACTTTTTATTGTCTTTTCAGTATCATTTTCACTCGTTTATTCAGGCTCCATGTTTCCCATGATTAGGGAGGATATGTGTCTGTTTGTCTCTGTGTTTGCCCTGTTATGGGCTGATCCCGCCCACGGTGTACCCTGCCTCTTGTCTAACAGCAGCTGGGATAGGCTCCAGCATCCCTGCAATCCTGTGTTGGAATAAGCAGGTACAACCAATGGATGGATGGATGGATGAAAGGTACATGCATCATAACTAGAAGGTTACATTTAAGAATCAAACTAAGTTACCATACTCAATGTGAGGAATTGACTTGCCTAAATGTGCAATCTACATCCATAAATGATTAAGTCATTCAAAAATGAGTTTTGTTTCCTCCTAAATCTACAGAATGCATGTGATAACACGAGCAAACTATGTGTTTCCAGTCTGCCTGTGGAGACACAATACTGCAACCCCTCCATAAGACAAATGAGTCAAGCCAATCTAATTCAAGCTTGTAGAAAGAAAAGGAGCCCATTTCCCTGAGCAGAAATTGACCTGGTGTCAGGGGGGCTGATGAAGAGGGCAATGTGGTGTGTGTGTATGTGTGTGTGTGTGTGTGTGTGTGTGCTAATGCTCCTGCATGAGCGTAACACTGTGAGTGCAGACATTTGTGTGCTTCTGTTCCTCACAACAAGCTTCTTACTTATCCCAGGAGCTCCTCTTTATTTCAGCGCGTTGCTATTTTTAGGGTGGTGTCGAAAGGTCAGCTCCTTCCTGGCTGGAAAAACACTGAAAGAACGTTTTGACAGAAAACACAGATCCGCCGGGAAATAGTCACGGCATTGTCAGAGTTATCTGCTACATGTTTTATATGACCCCAAACAATGGAGCTCTGTGATCATTTTAAGTGCTGTTATTCTCGTTTTTTTTGGTTGGTTAGCCTTTTATATATGTTGACTTGCATCAAAGCAGCACTCCAAATCTTTGCTCTTACAGTACAATGACGCAAAGAGTTCCCCCCATCAAACAGATACACTTTAAAACATAAGAGGAAGCTGCGTGAATTCCAAAGATAAAAAATAATCACATTGTACTGTGAAACCTGTTGTACCGCTTCATCTTCCTTTTGATTTCACAAACCACTTCATGTGGAAATTTAAATCCAACACAGTTTAACTCAACAGTTCTGCAAAAAAAATCTGCTCATGCAAAAGGTAAGGTGGGGGATTGGATCGAAGCCAGGATTTGATGCAATCAGTTGGTTTCCTTTTGCCAGGCTGTTTATGAATTGGCCTGAACTGATGTATCTGTAAAGTGCCCTGACACAACATTGTAGTGAAGTGGCGCTATACAAACAAAGCTGAAGTGAAAAAAACTTGAAATGAGATCCTGGAAAAATGGTTCCAGCAAGCTACATTTTTAAAATACACAATTCAAAAGTCTAATTTCCTTTCTTCAGACTCCCCCCCCCACTGAAGCCACGTGTCAAAAGCATGGAAAGATATATGCTTCTTCCTGAGGGGTTGTGGGGGGGAGGGACACATGGGAGTTGAGTTTGATCGGCATTCAGTCACATTTCAATAGTTTAAAGCGAGCTGGTTAAAATGATTGGATGGTGTTTTTTTTAAGTCTTGTCTGATCTACAGGTTACTAAATATTTTCATTTTTGTGTTAATTAACAGGCTGCAATTGGGGTGAAAACCAGATTTTAAGCAATATAGTAAAAATGCTCGAGGGAAACATCTCCTAACTTACCTTTAAGTTTTTTATTTATGTTATTCCGAAAGCGGTCCTTTTGCTTTGGGTAACGGTCTTACATGACTGAGTACTGGATGTTAAGTTATGTTTGCATGTATTCATTTTAAGGCACATCAGTGGCGTTGATCACATTTATCTAATCCAAATTAATGCACTTCCCTCCTTAATGGTAGCAACAAAAACTGAAATTGTAAAAAGTGAGTGAAAGTATAGCAAGAAGTCTGACACAGCATCCAGCCACCTTAAATGCAAACAGTTTGTCGCCGGTGCAGCTTTTTATGTGGTGGCATGAGGTTTTTCACAGTTGGTGCATTTCCTGCAACAGAATTAACATCTGCACAGCTGTTACTGCGTTTATCAAAACAAGAAGAACAAACTGGAGAACATAACTTCCAAAAGCGTTTCACTTGCTAAAGATAGCTCATTCGCCAAAAGCAAGAATTTATGTCATTTAAACTGTAAGAGCCATCAAAAAGCAAAGTACTGTCACTACTGAGTAATACCAACGTATTCAAATGGCTTAGTCGTGGTTTTATTGTGACAGTCTCATCTTTAAGTGTTTGAGAATACAAAACAGTCCGATCTTGGAGAAAATGTCCAAGACAGCAGCACACACTGGATGTAGAGTCATCTGAAAAGTACAGTAAAGTTATATGTTGCAGTTTTTAGTCGAGCAACTCAATACATCACAGAATACGTTTAACTGACATTTTACTTCATGCACTATTTGCCATCTTATAGTAATTTATTTACAGCATTTTATAAAAAAAAAGACAAAAAAAAAATACACTTCAACAAACTTAAAGTATCAACCGTGCATCACAACAGTAAACAACATTCTGTTTTGTGTGAATGTGTGTGTGTGTGTGTGTGAATAATCAATAACTCAGTCGCTTCTTCTGCATTAAGATGTTCCCATCTGTTTGGTCATACACATCTACATCACATCTGATATCATGTATGATATCATCCCTTGTGAAGGAGAGAGGAAAGTATCTCCTTGAGTGGCAAATCCACCCTCTGCAGGACATTTTGATAACTACTTCTCTGCAATAACTAAAGCAGTGACATGAGGACAGTTTTATGGGCACTGGCCATTCTGCAGTGGTAAGTGTGGTTAATATAAACTGATATGATCAAAGCAAATGATATAAAAGATAAAACAGAAAATGCTATGAGGGCAAATGCTACATTTGCAATTTGATCATTGCTATGAGAAATCCTTCTCTGATGTGGTGAAAGGAATGATTGTTGTTGAGTTTGAACTAATAGGGATGAGAATATTAATTCTGTTGTGAGAAAAGTACCAACGCAACTGGGAAAAACAAAACAAAAAAAAAAACCAAAACAAAACAATTGAACAAACAAACCAAAAAAAAAAAAAAAAAAAAAAAAGCAACAAAGCAGTCCTTCCCATATTCATGATGTCTCTGGTTGGGCTGTGGAGGTTCTTTGCATGTTCAGCTGTTTCACAGTCATATTTGAAAGGTGGTGAAAGAGCTTTCTCTTCAGGGGAAATACAATGTCTGGAAACAAAAGGTAAAATCAGCTGGGGCCTAATTTGACAAAAATAACCTTTGATTCTGGTTCTTAGTGAATGATTACAAGTGAAAATTTCAATGCAGTCATTGCATAATGATCACGGCCGGTTTGTCAGACTGCGATGTCATGCTTCAGCCATACAGGAGCAGAAAAGCCCGCACATCCGTCAGCTGCAGGCTAAAAGCTCCATCATTCTGAGAGTAAATGCATAGAAAATGGACTTATCAAGTAAGTTTGCTCGTACCTGCACTGTATCTCAGCTACATGTTTGAAACATCTTAATTATTCGAGTGGCAAAAACAAGCCACTTGTGGGTTAAATTTGTGTAACAGCGTTGTGTAAAAATAAAGGCTGCAGAATGTGTTCTCTCATGTATTTTTGATGAGACAGTGCATGTCTCCAAAAAAAAAATTAAAAAAAAAAAAAAAAAAAGAATCTACTTAGCTGTCCATTTAGGGTAAACTTACATAATCTTATTGTATCTTCACACAGTTATGAACAGCACATGTGATGTTTGTTATTTTAGCAACACAGAAGAAAATACTTTAATTTGCTTGTAGCTCATGCAAAAACATTACCCAGCAAATAGTCAGGTCTGGTTGATAAAGGGCATACAGGCTGTTTGACTTTACCTCTCTGTAGTTGACATAATGCTTTGTTGACACAGAGGAATTCTCATCCATTGTGGCTCATTTTGTCTGGTGGTGTCCCTTGTGATGTTTACAAAACGCAAGCTACGGACATGTTGACACAGTGAAAAAAACAAAAAATACAAACTTTTATTAACGGAAGGACGGTTTATCAAAAACGTCTGTATCTAAGACAGCTAAAAACATACACTGCTGTGCTTTTGAAAATCAGTTTACTCTAATGGGTGGAAGCAGCAGTAACAGGAGGTCAGAGGTGCATTAGCCTGCTACAAAATGATCAACATTATCTGGAGCTCCGTGTTCTGCCAAAATCTCCATCTTAAATACCCCGAGGTCTGGGATAAAAACATGTCCCTCCTCTTCTTCCTCCTCCACCTCTTCTGTAAGTAGGCGGGATGGAGGAGGTGAATGATCCTCAGCAGTACGATGTCCACATTGTGAGCTCTTAAATTGTGCCACATCCCTCCAATATGTTGAACGTTTAAAGGAAATCAATGTCCTTAAAGTCCTTAAATGTCCTTGATATTAAAAAATGTTTAACTCACTTCCCAAACAGTCTAAAACACCTCCTCCTCCACGTTGTAGCCCAGTTATAAAGACCAGGCTGGGTTGTGACATCTCACTTACATGCCAGCTAATTATAGTCCACTGTAATTACAAATGTGTCATTTCTCATTAGGTCCTAACAGCAGACATGCAAATGAAACACTTTATTTCAGAAGGGTTTTATCTTTTCTCTCTACTCTTACAAAAATGACAAAAACAGCTCGAAGGGAATCATATTCTATAAAGCCTACATCTCTATCATGATTAATTTATTGTCTTGATTTGCATATATGATAATGCGGCCTTTAGGCTGAAAAAGAAAGTGTGATTACACTTTTATTTTAGTATTGTTCCTTCTATTGTCTTTAGTCTTTTTTCTGTGATTTATTTCATTGCCTGTTTGTTTTCTGACCCTTTTATCCCTTTATTGCTTGATCTGATGAGTCAACTTGCTTCTTTTACAAACACTTTCATGTTTAGAGTAAAATAAATGTGAGTTCTTCAAAGGGTCTTCATAACGCTGAGTTTTCTACATTCATGTGGCTTTTTTTATTTTTACTTCCATAGAATATTTGTAATGTTTTGAATGAATTATTGATTAGTAAAAAGCTAAATCTGCTTTCTGCAACTGCACTTTTCCTTAGTCACAGCTGTGATGATAGGATTATATTCTCAACATTAACTATGACCGGCTCAGTTACTGTGTTCAGCGTGGTCTTACGAAATTGCACCACTAACTGCTATTGGGAATTGTGTGTCCTACGGCTCTGATCTATATATCATACAGCTAACTGTGCCTCCATTACGTAACACACAGGCATGACGTTTATTTCTGTTTCCGTTCTTTTTCTTAGTTTTTTCTTTATTTCTGCCCTTATTCTGCTGCTGGGATTCTTGCTTGTATGATGTTTACACGCTTACACATACATTCATGTGTAATAAACATGTTCATGCATATACAAATAATACATATAACAACACACATGAAGGTGATCAATATGTCATACATCACCAACAAACTCTCAATCACATTATGGCTTATCATTACTGACTCTAATATTAGTAAACCACTGGCAACACAACCTCCCTTCCTGTAGTTTGAGTTTAGCATGTGTTTAGGTTCTTTATGGCTAATAATCAATAAGAAAACAAAAACGAAGCATAAATATTTAAGGGTGAGAGCTGTACATGTGGCACTATTACTGATCAGATCCCCAAGCACAATATTTGTGATGTTCGCAAAAACATATTGGTCATCTTAAGAAACAAGTTTTCTATTTATTATTATTGGTTCCATATCAAACAGTGGCAGATTGTTGTCGGAAAGGGGAAAAACAGCATCACAGGATCTTACAGTGTCAGAAACTGAAGTCAGTGTTTCATTTACTGCATCTGTACGTGTTACATGTTGCTACACTGGATTTTGAAGTCCCATATAATGAGATCTCCTTTTGGCTTTTGTTTGTAATGAAACCATAATCCACACTGTAGTGCTGCAGCAGTGTCCTGCTGAGCTCTGTACTGCTCTCTAGTGGCTCAAAAGCAGAAAAGCAGCTTGACAGCATCTGTTGTATCCCGACAGTTCAGGAGCGATCACCTCAGCAGGGCTTGATTTATTTATCATGTGAAGTTTTATGTGATGCTAACATGACGCTAGCAGTACAGCTAGTCTTTAAGCCTTGTAAGAATTTATCAAAGTTGTACAAACAGCACAGAATGTGTGGTGATAACAAAGAAAAAAAGGCCGCAGGATAAAGTATGTCAATCCTGTTGACATTTACTTACTGTAAGAATTTTGTGCATTAAACCTTACTGCTATGATGTCATTTACTAAAATGCCAGCTGATAACCCCATACCACCACCACCGAAACCACCAGTCAACACTGATTCAACAGGTAAATACATATTTATTTTACATTATATGTGCAGATCTTGGCCCTGCGATGGACTGGCGAGCTTTCTAGGGTGTACCCTGCCTTTTGCCCAAAGACTGCTGGGATAGGCTCCAGCTTCCCCGTGACCCTGAATTGGATTAAGCGATTAGGATAATGAATTAATGAAAGGTGCAGATCTTTTGTCTGTATCGAGGCACTCTCTGATCTCTGAGACATCATACATGACAACTCCAGTTCTGTTTTACTCCTGTCTGGATTCCTCCACAAACCTGCAAAGATCTGTATCTGCAAGAAACCTCCATTAATGTGCTGGAAACACATAAATCTTGTGACAGAATTAGGGTCTCCATGTGTCAAATTTCACCAAAAATAGTTTCAATGTGAAAACATTTGTAACACCTGAACAGAGGTGTAAAATTTTGAAACATTTTATTTCTGAGTGCTTTGGTTTTTATCACGTCAAAAACAGCTCAGGCAAAAAGAATGTTATTTATGGGAGTTTTACTCCTGTTAAATGTCAGAATGTGTCAAACTTGACCCTGACAGTAAGTAAGGGTTAAGAAAATGTTGAGGAAGTAGTCGAAAAAAGATGTCACAGTGATATTCGTGAACTTCAAAATGCCGAGGTGTTGCTTAGCTTTTTATGTAATCAATAGTAAAAATCCATTGAGTGATTATGGGAGTTTCTTTTTACCAAAACTTTAAAGGAAAAATGTGTATTATTTTTATTGTGTTATCAATTAAAAATCATGTCCATATTTATTGTTCTTCTGCAAACATATTAGGAAAAGTTCAAACTTTTCATTTTAATTAGAAAGTTGTTTCAGACCATTAAACAGGGCCAAGATACTTTATAGACACAGCAGTGTCCAACAGCTTTATGTACTTTGGTTTTGTTATTTCTTCAACTAAATCAAACTATCGTCACAGCAAGATTATATTAGATTTCTGTTAACTTGACTTTATTTGTTGTTAACTATAGTTTAAACTATGAAAAACAGTATCTGCTTAAAATGAAATACTAAATACTTTTAAATCTTGGCTGGATATTTTACTTCAGTTTATGTATATTAACCTTTTGATGCATTGTGTCCACTGCAGTTACTATCATAATACTGTATTGTTAAGTAAGGATTGTATATATACACGTCACTGAAGTAAAATTGATAATTCATACATACGTACACACATATATATATATATATATATATATATATATATATATATATATATATATATATATATATATATATATATATATATATATATATATATATATATATATATATGTTGTATGGGTTTTGCCTATTAAAATGTTCTTATGAAATAGCTAAAATGGAAGAATAAAGCTTTTATCTGTAATAAAACAGAAATAAAGTACAAACTGACACTTCAGTAATGTCTGATATGAAAGAAAGGAGTTTATGGTTAAGAGAAACTCATATTATGTCCCTGCTCATATGTTTTCTTTCTGAAGAATTACTTTGAGAAATGCATGCAAATAGTGTATTCAGTTGTTATTAGGTGTCTATGCATTACTTTTAACCACTTATTGTGGCTCAGTAAGCAGGTGAAAAACATGGACAGCTCACTAGTCAGTTACAGATAGATGACTAAAGTAATCATATGTCATTCGAAGCAAATTAGACTTAATCATGTGTTTTGCTCGTCACACAGGCTACATATGGCACGACAGTGGTGCATCTTTGTTTGCTCGTTACAGCAGTGAATCTTATAACATGTGAAACATTTGATATATTAAGCACTCTGGTAACATTTGATCCGTAGCAGCGTTAATGGGTGTTGTAATGTCTTCTGGTTAATCACTGTTGTCATATGAGAGTGTTAACCTCATCACTTCAGAATAATGACTGCACTCCTCGTCCTCTTGTCACTTCCATCATCTCACAGTCAAACACCCATCTGTAGGAACATCACTTCTCTGTTGGCAAGGTACCGTCATCTGGTCTTTCGTTCTTTGCTCTCAGACCAAAGAGGGTGACAGTGCAGCCCTGTGTAATCATGATCAGCACCATAATGTTGGTCATTACAGACATCATTAGTCTTTCATCGTCTCCTGGGGACGACGTCATTGGCGTTTTCAGTCAAAGATGGCAAAGGTCCACTTCAGATGCTTTCTGAGTGCTCATCATATTTGCTCAGCTTTAGAGACCTCTGGTAGGAAAACAGTTAAATAAGGGGAATATAAAAGGAACATTATAAGCTAAAGTTTTCACTATTAAAGGTGGAGTATGTAAGTATGTTATTAAATTACAAGTTTAATAAATGACAAAGACCCTTCTTAAATGTTTGCCTACCAGTAAAAAAAAATGTGCTTTTTGTCATTTGTAGTTATTTTATTAGTTAATTTATTTTGAAAATATTGAAAATCTTACATACTCCACCTTTAAAGGGACTTTTGTCATGTTGTTTTAAAGGATCTTTTCATTATTAATATACAAACATAGTTATGTTTATTTTTAGCACTAGAACTCATAAATGTGAGGTTTGACTAAGTAAAATTTCTATTAAAAAATTAAAGAAAAGAAAGAGAAAAAGGAAACAGAGTGTTACTTTGCAGGATGAAAAAGGTGTGCTGGTGATATACCTCACAGCTTTATATGTCTTTGCAGCTGACCGGAAGTTGTTTCTTCTCATCAAACCAAGGCACAGACATCATTGGTGAATTCACTAAAGTCATAAAATTATGAATCATAATGGGACCATTACAACATGTTAGGCACAATTAACACATTCATTTTAAATGCTTGGAAATAATTTTTTGTATTGATGAAAACATACTTCTTTCAGAAACTATTAATATTCACTGAGTAAAAAAAAGAAAAATGCACGTGTAAAGCTCTGTGATTATTCCAATACATATTGTATACTAAATGCAGTTAAACATAATCATGTTCTGTCATGGTGTGATGTTTTGTGTTTTCCCTTTAGTTCCTGGTTTCTTGTTTTATTTTGTAGTTTTGTTCCCTTGTGAAATGTCTCCCACGTTGCTTCCTGTTAATCCGCTCACCTGGTTTTAATTTTCTGATTCAGGTCACCTGTTCCTTGTTGTTGCCTCGGTGTATTTATACCTCTTGGTTTATGTTCTCAGTGCTGGTCCATTGTGTTTGCTTGTTGTCTGGTCAGAGTCTAGAGTGATTAAAACATATTTCAGTATTCCCTGGGTTGCCTGCCTCTCCATCTCTGCGTTTGGGTCCACACCACCAGCATCGTGACATGTTCCATGTGCTTGCTGACCTTTGCCTGACAAAGCGATTACATCTGGTAGGATACAATCCATTCAGCACATATTTAATGATGTTGCATTGAAGATGCAACAAGCTTTTTCTTTATGAACTGTTAAAACATTTATAAATGTTTGTGCAGATGAAACCTGAGATATGATTCCTCTGAAATATCTTTGTCATGTCACCTTAACTAAATTTTATTTCAATGCTCTTTCAATTGTGCTTAATTTTTAACAAAAACCTGCTGCTGTACATGTATTAGTGGGAGAAAATATAAGATTTGAGGTATATTATGACCCCCTCCTCCTCCTCTTAAAGGTAAAGATTGGGTTAGCCTGTGCACAAAAGAAAGTAAGTTAATGCAACATCTTGACATGGGAAACTGTGGATGCCTGTGTGTTCCAGTGTGTGTGTCCTACTTTGACAATAGAAGCTGTCATTTCTGCCGTCAGAGCTGTACGCTCGGCTTCATGTGGCCTCTGATCATCCTACACCTGCGGTCCTTTCAGATATAATCTGTGAACTGCAGCTTGAAAAGGAGCCAACTTAGAAAAAACAAGCCCTGATCACACCTGAGGGTCACACATCTAGCTCAGGTCTGCAAGGGGCCTTAGCTCAGCACACTCTCTCAACTTTCTATCCTATTTTAACTGCACCTATAAAGGTGTTTTAACTTTTTAAAACTTTTTTAACCCCAGATAACACACACACACCACACCTTGCATCCATAGCAGCTTTTACTGACCTGCTTTTCTCCATATCTCATCTTTGAAACCCCAGATAGAGCTCTTTACCTGCCCTGACCTCCATCTCATTAACATTCTTTCAAATCTTCCATAACTGAAACGCATCCAACTCCTTGACCTGCACCTGTAAATTATTCATATCAGTGTCTACACCTACACACCTTATGCATTTTGAAGTCGGCACACACCTTGTCTTTGCTTACTTTAACTCTGACTGATGCATTAACTTGCTGAGAGGCAAACAATATACAGTATGTGTGCTTTTAGAAAAACACACTGAACTGAAGGCTGACACCATGGATGTCAGCCTTCAGTTCCAGGGGAAGGCCTTACCAGAGAGGTTTGAAACTAATTTATATTCCCCCACATTACCCAGGGCTTCTCCAAGGAAGCTCACTCTGCAGTGCTGCTGACAAGGCATATTCCATCACTGCTGCAGACTTAAAATAGGATGAAAGGATGTAGCAGAGAGTGTGTGTGTGTGTGTGTGCGAGAAACAGAACAAGTGGGCAACAGAGAGGATGTGTGTGACCATTATATTGACTCCTTGGTGTATTGTTACTGTGTTTTGCTTCAACATGTCAGGCTGCTGCAACTTTTCTTCTTGTATTTGACCCTTTACTCTCAAAGTCATTAAACATTGCAGTTTAACTTCTCCAATTACAGACAAACCAGCAATATGGATGATGTTATTCAGTGGGTAACCAATGTCAGTGAAAAGTTACAGGAATTTAACCACAGACTCAGTCCAAAGCCATCTCCTGACAGCTGTCAATGGTTGTGAAAATTCAGCAGATTCTACTCAGCATATCTGCTTATTTTTTTCTACAACCTTTTACATCTTAGCTGACAAAGATGACCCAAGAAAGTAAAAGAAATAGTCAGGTTTGCCATTTCTTGACATTATATCCAATAAGCAGCTCCAACAACTTGATTTTTCAGCCTCCATCCTTTTTCTTTTTGTCTTTTGTTGCTGCTTTTTTCACTCTGTTTGGCTCTGCAGCAGCAGAAGTGTCTACTAGTTTTGTTCCCCATCTTCTTTTGCAACTTGGGGATGGGCTATTGGTGAGTGGAGCTAACAGTTTGAAGCCGCTGTGTTTCATTAATGTCTCTGTTGGAAAACTCCACACCTTGGGCCCGCTCTAATCTCTCAGCTGAAGGAAGGGCAGAGCTCCAGCACACTCACAATGGGGAGATATGTTGTAAAGTGGCTATACATGTTCTCTGGTGACATATTTAGTATATCCAGTGGTGATTATGTGATCTAAATTATTTTTATGATGCAGCATGACATGATGAACCAGCTATTTGTGAGCTGTCCTATCTTGTCTTGAAGTCATTGTAACTTGGGCTGTTAAATAATTCATTCATGTATTATCGGAATCGCTTAGTACTATGAAAGGTTGCCGTCTTTGGGCAAAAGGCAGGGTACACCCTGGACATGTCACCAGTCCATCGCAGTCCGTTAATCTTTTTGAAGCTTGTGCAGTAGTTTGTAAATTGTAAAATCAGAAAGCACAGACAAAACTACTTTTACATGTAAAGCAAAGATTTCAGGGTAGAAAAATGAAGCAGAGGTGAAAGCATTGCAGTTGCAAAACTCAGAACCAAACTGAAGCAAGAGAAAGCACCATTTAGAGCCATTAATTTTGGGCTATAAGTCTGTAAAAGTGCAGTTCAAGCAAGAGCTGTACATACTGAAGAGACTGGCACAGGTGGTGTCAAGGAGCAGGGACAAAATGCAGCAGGTGGGAGGGACTGATCCGAGAAAATGAGAAGATTTCAGGAACACAGATGTCACTGCTTTGGATACCTGTACATAAAATATAGAAAGGCAAAATTATCTTCAGAGGAGTCACAAGGAAAGGGTCTTATTTGGTATGCAAATGTTTCACTCGCATGTTCTTTTAAACCTAAATGATTCACCATTTATTTAGGAAGTTCTGTATTTTCCTTAAGGTACATACCATCATAATGATTATAATAATAATAATAATGTTATTCTTATAAAATGTTCTGGCAAATGATTCAGATTTGTCTTATAACTGAGTTTAATATAATAAAAGTGCAAATCGGACCGTAGAAAACCACTTGGTGTCTCCTTTATAAAGAACATGAAACCCAAGTTTCAGGCAGCTCCCATATGTCAGTCTTGGGAAATCCAGATCTGTAAAGCCATATAAATCCATAAATATGGAACATTTATTTGAAAAAAAAAAAAAAAGAGAAAAACCTGCAAGTTATCTCACTGTTGCCTGCCTGTCAGGGACTCACATGCATCTATGCATAAATCAGATCTGCTTCTGAGCTGTTTAAAACACATTGGAAAAGGAATAGTTCTAATTAAAGGCTGCCTTAACATCCCTCTATCAATGCATGACAAAAAGTCATTTTCAGCTACTTTGTTAATGTTCATAAGAGTGTATATTTACTCTTCTATTGTAGCTGGTTGCATCCTAAGCCTGGGAGCTAGAGAGCCAGTCTGAACCAGACCTTGTATAAGGTGCAAAACTGAACTGCATGCAGCTCATCAAGGCTGCAGAGCACAAAAGGACCACCAGAGGCAGACCAACACAAAGCAGCAGAGCCCATCATCCAAAGGGTTTGAAACTAACAACCAAGGCCACTAAACAACATGGTGTGTGTGTGTGTGTGTGTGTGTGTGTGTGTGTGTGTGTGTGTGTGTGTGTGTGTGTGTGTGTGTGTGTGTGTGTGTGTGTGTGTGTGTGTGTGTGTGTGTGTGTGTGTGTGTGTGTGTGTGTGGGGTAATCTTTCCTCAATCTGATCTAAAGGAAAATATAAAGATCTTGCTGCTTAAACACACACATTGGGACAGGAGGACATGATGAGCTTCAGGAAATGTATAAAACATTGCATCAAAACAAAACTGGACCATTTAGAACACAAGATTTTAGTTGGAAACTCTGAAAGAGTTACAAGATACCAAACATCTCAACAGTCAAAAGGCTTGGAATGAGTTGCTGAAGCAGACAATTGATTAAATCTTTCCTCTCTGTCTTAGAAATCAGTCCACATTGTTAGTGTTTAAAGTTTTACAATCATTTAAAATTATTCCATGATGTGAACACACGACTGTTCACATCCTTTTGTCCAGCGTCCATGCAAGCATGTCAGTGGGAAGACTGATTTCAGTCAGATGGAATTGTTTGTTCATGTAAACATAGTTATTGATCTTCCTCAGTGCATTACGGGAAAATCCCTCTATTAGTAAATGGAGTCAAAACGAGATCCACAAAATCATTTTAAAGTAGTATTTAGGCTTACAAAATATAAAAAAAAGAACTTAAACCACATAAGCGATAAAAGTAATAATTTTAGGAGAGCCAAAGATGAGTTATGTTGCTGTTTTGAGTAAAACAACAGCTTAAGGACTCTTTATCCTCGTAATCTGAGGCTAGCTAAATAGCTCAGATGATCATTATTGTACTTTTTTAAACAGCACTGACAATTAGAATTATCTAATAGTTATGAGAATTGCATCATATGTTGTTTTTTATCATTATCACTGATACATAAGTAAAGCTCCACACATCTTTACTGAAAACATTGGAGAACTTTTATTCAGGTACAAAGTTCTAACGTAGGGAGGCAGTTGCTTTCTTGTGCCCCCCCGTAGATCTACCCCTGCTAATAGATAAATTTGCTTGACAGCAATAATTCTTAGTTAAAACTAAGTTTGTGAGATCACGATCCCCTGAACTCTTTGGCCTTTAACGCTCTGCAAAGCTCCCATCAAAATCATTGTATTAGTGTGCCTTTACAAGTTCTTAATAATCATTTGTCTGTCTCTGCTCGCTGATTAGCTCAGATTACTAGACTCATCAAAACAAATGAGACAACAGCAAGTAGGATACTTCCAGTCCTTCAGGGGCTTTCTGAGATTTTACTGCTTCAATAGATGGACTTAGGAAACTCCATGATTAGATAGCTGAAGCATGGACTGGAATAAAGGAAGATGGCGAAAAGAAAATTACATAGCTCCTAATGCCAGATATTATTACTCATCTCAAATTAAATTACCTCTCAGTCTTTGATAATGTATTATAATTTGATTCAGGCTAGTTAAGCTTCTTTTGTTTCACTTGGCCTGAGAAGTGTTGAGTCCCACAGCATGTTTTTTTTTTTTTTTTTTTTTTTTTTTTAATCCATCAGACCTGGTGAGGGGAAAAAAATGGCCCTAAAGCAAAGTAATAGCACTAATCAAACAGCTTGTTTACCCCCAGTTCTGTTAGGTGACATTTGCAGTGCCCTGGCAGCAGGACATCTAAGTAAGATAATTTAATTTCCTCTGAGGTGATTGAATTTAAATGTCGTGACCTGATGAAACTGTGACTGAATTCATTGTGGCTTCTGCTTCTCTGAATACATGCTGTGATTTCCATGCAGATAGGGCTGGTGTGGTGTTGCTCTTACTGGTATTCTCTTATATAACTGTAGTGGCAATAGAAGGTATTCGATTAAAATTATTAATTTGATATAATTTTTCTTAATCAGCAAATTTTCACCCGAAGGCTCATTTTAGTCATGTTGTATTTGTGGCTCCACTCTTGGACAAAGTGTCGAAATTTGTTAATTTAAGTGTCTTCCTGCTTGACCTAACTAGGAGAATGAATGAAGTGTTTTAGGCATTTTGTGGGCAGGTGAATGTGAACAGCTTGAGGCAGACTGTCAGTTCAAAGTAACAATATTAGATCCATGAAGAAGTATAAATGGGACAACAGAAGTCAGTGGGAAAGGGTCTCGACTTAGAGATGGAATGGGACTGCCATGGACTCACATACATTCACATGCAGGAGGAAAAAAAATGTAGGTATGTGCATCCTTGTTTTGCTTCATGAATGATTTAGCAAGGTTTTGGCATGCTTTGGAGACCGTGCTGTACTCACTGTGATGGGAGAGCCTTTAACTGAATTAGACTTTCAGATTATTTTGATCCCCTGGTGTATTCTGTGATAAGGCTGTTGGATGTGAATGTCTGCACTTTGTGTAGAGATCCTTTTGGGCATTCAACTTCATGCTGAGTGTCTGTAGAGAGGGAGGCCAATGTGCAAGGCTTCTTTTCAAGACTTGGCTCCAGTGTAAAGGCACATTTTTGCTCTTTGTACCAGCAATCTTATCATAGAATTCATGTGGATATTTGTGTTACTGACACACAGTAATGCTTATTTATATTACTATAGATGCAGAGGAACATGCAAAAACAAAAGTGGAGCCTTATGTGGGTAATTTGTAAAAGTAATCTTTGCAGACGAACCGAATTTGGTAAAAACACAACTTCAAACTTGGTTTCCTTTGCCCATTACTATTATTCAAGCAACTTGTTTAGGAAATTATTTGAAAGGTTGGTTCATTCATTTATATATATATATATATATATATATATATATATATATATATATATATATATATATATATATATATATATATATATATATATATATATATATATATATATATATAATTACCAAAAAAACACATTATTTTCCTCAGCTGACCATTATTTGTTCAGACAGGCATGCAATTGCCTTACAGTACTGAACAAAATTGATTGATTCAGCTGTACCAGTGAGCAAGACACCATATCCGATGTAGACCTGTGATGGTGACAGGGCTTGTCCCTGTTAAGGGACCATTGCTGAGCTGACAGTGTCCACTGCTGGCTGGAGCGTTTACTGCATGTTTTGCACAGAACAACACAAAGCAGGAGGTTTCTGATCATCCAAAAGGCATATGCAGGAGTCAGTGGAGTGAAGTCAGGTGGAAGGGGAAGCATGCACAGCATTCACTCATACGTTTTGTTTTTGTTTTGTTTGCAATACAAGTAGCGGCATGAGCGCCGTTATGAAACGCCACTCAGGGATTCTGCGTGAATTTAAAGGTGGAGGGCATTTTTCTTCATCTGCTGTGCAGGAACAGGGCTGTCATCTTCCCCGTGCAGCTGCTGTAAGGGACATCTGTTCTCAAAACACCTTCTGTTGTTTGTTTTCAATTCAGTCCACCGTTTTTTTTTTTGTTTTTTTTGTTTTTTTTACGTGCACTCGTGCAGCTGGGTTATCAACAGGTGCGAGGCGTGCGGAAAATGAACGCGCAGCGGCACTTCCAGCAGTGGGCAACAACACTTCAGTCCTCCCCACGAGCACTCGTGTTTAATTACAGGCACAAACAGCAGATGGCTCTCTTGAGTTTTAATTTGTGCGCCTGAGATTGAGGCTTAGATGGTACTCTCTAGGTCGAGGAAAGGATCAAGTGTTTTGTCCTTTACACTGTCTTGTTTTCAGACATGCATGCAGAAAGGACACTTCCAGTTTAGACTGACACTGGAGCAGTTGCACTGGTTACAGCCCAGTTTAGATGAGCAATCTGCTGACGTTCAAGTTAAATGATTGCCAGTAACATCATGAGAAAGCGTGTTCCTCCATGATGCTGTGGTGCTGAAATTCGTGGCGCTGTCCATAGTGCTGAAACCACGCTGTGCAAACGTGCGCGCGGACCTGGCATGAGCAATTATTTTCTGATGTTTTCCACAAAGTTGCATTATTATACTTCTTTTATTTTAATTTTAAGGTATTTTTTTAATCTAATAATGCATGTTTAGGTGTTAAACATATGGAATTCTGTCAGCGTGAAAGCAGCAGCTCCTCTGCAGCGAGACGTCTCATCAAGTGAATGTTTCCCAGTGCACAACACAAACTGGTGCGTCCAGGAGTAAAAACATCTTGAAATCTAGCAGCAGCATGCAGACCTGCTGTTCTTTCTCCTTCAAGCAGGGGCTTGGTAGTCAAGAGGGAGGGGGTGGGGGGAGGGCATCCTCCTTACTGAGGCGTGTGGTAACGAACGCTTAGGACTTGTTGATGGGGATGATTTGTGGATCTGGGGGCATATGGACTAAAAACGAGTTGCCATCACTTCCTATCAGCTTTGTTTTGTTGTTTGTTTGTTTTTTTTCTTTCTTTCACCGTGGGAAAATAAACTGCACTGTTTGTCAGTGGCATTGCTCCTCTCCCTTATTCCCAGTACGTGCTGATCGCCATGTATGCATCTCCCTCACAGTAGGCTCTGTAACACAGAGGGTCGCGTTATGTGCTGATTGTCGGGGTGTTTAAGTTTATGTATTTGTATGCAGCTTGTCACACCATGCAGACGTCATCTCCACAGGACTCAGATCAGCTTTGGGATTTTTTTTCACCCCCCTCTGGTTCGTATCGCGCTCAGCCGCTTGTGTTGTGATGTCAGATACAGTGAAGAAATTTTTGTTTTGAGTAAATTATCCTGTAGATTTTGAAGGTTTTTTTTTTTGGATGATTGAATCACAGCGACACTCCTATGAGACATTTAAGGATTCTTTTCTTGGAAAACTTGGAGTTCATTTCGCCCCGGCTGCTGCGCCTTCATCCGGGTGGTGATCTTCGTAGGAGGTGGCTGTTTGTTTAATCGCTGGCGGCGCAACATGCACGGGCGTCCCCACCGCAGCCCAAAGAGCTGTTTCTAACAGATGAAGCTTGTCTGGCAGCAGCAGCAGCAGGGAGAGAAAACGGAGGGAGGAAGGAGGAAAGAGTGGGTGAATTCGCCGCTCGGACGCTGCAGCAGGTGCAGAACATTTTCAGAGAGGATGGTGCCTCTAAAAATTTCCCAGACAACGAATAAACACGTAACGCAGGTATGAAAAATCCTCTGAAGTCTCCGTGCGCGTGAGTTTGACACTTCCTCTCCATCAAGATCCGTTGTCATTTCTGGATTTACGCATGGAGTGATCTCATTCTTCCACCATGTTCAACAAATTTTCGAGTGAAAATGACAATTTTCTCTAAAACTGCTCTTACCATGTAGGATTTGGACAAAGAAGAGAGTCGGTAAAAGATAAAAAATAAAAAAATTGACATTTGACATCGCGGAACGGACCACTTAGCCGCCAAAATGGGACTGTGACCCGGGCTGGGAGCTCTGAGAGGCGGCAGTTTGTGTAGTCTGTGCTCTGTGTACAGGCTGGACCTGAGCAGTTGTGACATTTTGAGCCATGGCTGCTGCTATTGCAAGTGGGCTGATCAGACAGAAGCGACAGGCACGGGAGCAACATTTGGACCGACCTTCCACCAACCGCCGGAGAAAGAGCCCCAACAAGAACAAGGGGCTCTGCAATGGGAACCTGGTCGACATCTTCTCTAAAGTGCGCATCTTCGGCCTTAGGAAACGGAGACTACGGAGACAAGGTCTGGGAACTTCGGTGTGCCAAGCACCTGTTTCGTTATGAGCTCTTGTTAACCAAGTGTAAACATGCGATTTCCATACATTTAACCACTGTTTGATAGTTTAATTAACCCTAATGTCACAAAGGCTGATTGCATTTTCACCAACAGCACAGCTGAGTCTTTCTTTTTGTATTTAAAAAGCTGATTGGCCAAATTTCACCTTCATGCGTAAAAAGTTTGCTGAGTAAGAGGAAGCGTTTTGTTTACGCATATTGGGACTTGTCCAAAAAAAAAAAAAAAAAAAAAAAAGTCCAATTTATATGCAATCTTGTAGCTGACATGCTCGTGATGAGTTGTGCCAAATGGTTTAGACAGGTTTCCGCGCTGAGACTCTGAAAAGGGCCCTATCGTCAAATGGCTGAACTATCTAGTGCATACGCATACCACACGAGCCAGGGATGAAACTCATTTTTATGCAAGCAAAAAGGTCAGTATCTCCCCCGGAATGGGGGTTACGCCTTTCAAACACAATCTTTTCTCAAACTGTGGGGCCAGCGGCCTCGTGCTCCAGCTGAAATTCATTCCAATTATGAAAATGTCATGAAGATTTTTATTTCTTTGCTGTAATGTGGCAACCTGGGATTATTAAAGAACATTGCCAATAATTGTTTCCCTGCAGGATATAGCTCCAAAAGTGTGGATAATTTTATCCCAAAGTTCTTCATTTCGAAAAGAAATCTCAGCAGATATCTCCATGTTTGTGACTGACAGAAAGCCGGTTGCATGATCCGCTCACAATCATCAGGTACCTGTTGCATCAGATGTCAACTCCATCTGCCTTACACCTTACATGCATATTTCAGTCCAGGCTACCTTTGTTTGAAAGACACAGAAGCAAATTTGAGTCTTTCATCTTGTCCACAAAGAGAGCCATTTTGATTGGTGCGTCTTTCTCTCTTGCTGCCTGCTTTCAGATCTGAAAACACAGTGAAATGTCTCCTTCACCAGCCCTCGCTGATTTCATGGATTAAAATGGCTTTGATGAAACAGGATCTATATAATAGTCCATAGAGGGCACATCTGGACACAGGTCAGGGTTCATCAGAATGGAGAGTTTATGAACGGTCATCCTCCAGGCTGTTGTGTACATGTGGAAGGGCTTGTGTGAGAAGCTGTCTCCATGTTTGTGTGCTTCATTGTCACCTCTAAGTTGGCTTATGGCAGAGTTATCTTTTCAATGGGCGTCATCAGCAGCATCCAGAAGCTCCCAGAGACCACAGATGTGGACTGATGATGCTGTCATGTGTGGCTGGGGAATTAATGTAAGCTACGGCATGAGAAAAGTGGCTCATTTTATCCATTTTCTATACTGTATATGTTAGTGTGTAGGGATTTTAATGCCTGCTTTCTCAGACAAATATCTCTATAAGTAAGATGTCAAGTTAACCTGAAGAAAACTTGACAATATCACATGTGGAACAATCATTTTATAGAGTGACTCAGGGGCCTCCTGAATCTATAACAAGTGATGTGATTGTGCAGTAACAGCCAGCATCAGGGACGATTAACTGTGTTGTGGGGCTTCAAAAGCAAGACCCCCGCTGCCTCGGAGATGATGGTAGACTCACTAAAATGGAAAAAAAAAAGACGATAAAAGCTTAAAAAACAAGCACGGTATTTTGTCCCTAATTTTAGGGAGTTCTAATCAGAGCAAAGACTCTGATTTCTCTGCTTTAATTTAGTGCTGTTTGTGATTAATGACCTAATGGGAATGCACTTCATTAATTTTCATCTGCACTAGAGAATTAGGAAAATCTTTACAAAATTACATCAGGCTCTGCTATCAGGGGGCTGCCTTGAAAGTCCTGCACATTTCCCTCTTTTTCTCATCATAACAAACATATTTTTTTCACCCCTTCTCCTTTTTTTTTATTTTTTTATTTTTTTTAAATTTATTTATTTATTTTTTTATTTGCTGCATTATCACCAAAGCACATAGCTTAGCAAGACTAATGACTTGTTTGGTCTGCTTAATTTAATATTGGACCATTTATTTCTCTCTCTCTCTCTCTCTCTCTCTCGCTTTTTCTTTGTGGCCAAGGCGGCCAAATGCACCACCAATAGTTTGTGTTGTGAGGCAGAATTTCACAGTTGTCTTCATTTCCCAGGTGAGAAAAACACTGAGTTTTGCTTTGACAGCTGAGCTGAGAACAGAGCGGCACTCTGGCCATCCACAGTGTGATTATACACCGAAGTCACATTCAGATTCCCACTGAGATGAGTCAGGATGAGAGAGCAGGGTTGACATAAAAGGAGCCTTAAGTCTTGTAATCGCATCAGCATCAAGTATTGATTTTGTGAGGGAGACACTAGATTTTCTGACATACTTTGTTGTGACTGATTAAAACTCAACCATGACCCGAAAACTCACCTCATCCTCATCATGATAATGTCACAGTGCTTCTTATTTATTACTATGTAGATGGTCTATTAATGGAGATGAAGTGTGCAAAATATATCTCTTTTAAAAAAAATCAACTATTCTGTTTTTTTTCTTTCTAAAAAAAAAAAAGGAAAAAAAAAGCGCACAGATGTGGTCTCCTACCCTCCTCCGGAGCCTCTGGGTATTCGCCAGGAACACTGTTTAGTTGGTCACATCAGTTTTAATTTCAAATCATTCATGTGTTTTCATGGCAGATGCAGAGCTGGTGATCACCCTGATTTTTAAAGGATTAAATGGGAGTTTTAAATCCTATTATATTCCAACCCAGTTAGTGAGCTGGGGGCGCATCCAGCTTTAACCCATAATCTCACTGCTTTGGCTGTAATTTTCTCACTAGATTATAGACCTAAACCATTAGATCACGTTACACCGATCAGATGATTAGATCAGTTTGTATGATCTAGAAATCCACATGAGATGAGTGTGTGTTCTTGCACCGGGGATGTTTACATATGGGAATGTTCAGAGGAAACAGCAGTGCATCATCAGTCGGCTTTCAGAGCTGGTCAGAGATGCTGTTGATGTAAGAGAGGAATGGAAAGTGGCTGTTCTTGATCGGCTACAATGTGGCCACAGTACTGATACGGAGGGGTTTTTCCTTAGTGGGTGGGGAAAGCCCTTCTTCTGTTCCAGAAACATCCAGGCTGACAGCAGACTGGAGCGGAGTGCTGCCGCAGCTGTGTCTGTGAGTGTGCCGGTCCTAACTTTATGCTCTGCTTGACTTGCACCAAGCTCCATATGTGTGTCTGTACACACACGCACACGCACACGCACACGCACACACACACGCACACACATGGATGACACAACAGAAAATAAGACAGAAAAGAGAATGAGGGAGCTGTGGAGCAACCACTTAGGGAAACAAAATCACACCCTTTTCTGTGACAGTCCAATTTATATGGAAAAAGGACCTTGGCTGCAAAGCAAGACAATTTGAGATCTTTTTGTTGTGATGCTCTTCGTTTTTCAAGGAAACCCCCCGCTGATGGCAAACCACCACTCTGTTTCCCTAGAAACAAAGAAGTGGTATGTAGAAACACGGAGTGCTTGTGGTGTGAAAACCAATACTGCTGCGAGCGGGGAAAGTCCAGCTCCCATCTGTGATTAACAACATCGTTTTATCTTTTGGGCCTGATTTTTCAAGGAGAATAAGACGAGCGAGATGAAACGGCTAAAAACGACAAAGAGAGACAAGAGAAAGTCGAGCAAAAGACCTTCTCAGCTGGGACCTTTTCAAAGCTCTGGATTTTAAAGATGCTCCACGAAGCTTTAGATAAAAGTGTGTCATTCTTTACATGTTGTTTATGCCAAGGGGTGGGAAACGCTGGTCCTGCAAGTGTTGGGAGTTTCCCTGCTGTAACACACCTGACACACATCAGTCCCAATTAGCAAACTGCAGTGTCAGATGTGTTGCAGCAGGAAAACTCCCATTTTTTGCAGCTGTCAAGGACCCTGGATTATGCCTTTTTCTCACCCCCCCCCCCCCCCCCCCCCCCCATTCTCATACTCCAATACTTATTTTCATTTTGATTTTTATTGAAAACTGCACCCCAGACTCTCAGAGTCTGCATATTGTATAAATTAGGCAACACTTTATTACATTGTAATAACCCTTTAAGGTCCTAGTCTACCATGTGGTAGAGGTACATTTGCAGTGACTTTGATGAATTTCTTTACAAAATTGTGGACACCTGCCTGAGCTATCTCTACCAAGTGCTTTGGGTATGTAAAATCCCAACTAACATTTCACTGTTATTACGTTATTATTAACTTCTTCTTTTTAACATCTCAATCATTTGCTAAAGAAAACATTTATTCTGTTTATTCTTGTCCAAAAAACAAACAAAAACCCAGAAACTCTTTTCTTCTGCATTTTTGTTTCGTGTGACAGTTAAAGGGTTAAAAGACAAACTATTCTAATCATGAGTGAGTTTAACCTTCAACCAGTGTTGCATCACTGGGCTGTCAGCTTGTTAGAATTACAAAACTCATGCATGCACCAGCATATGTGATTTTCTACTGTCAGTCAAAACCACACTGCTGTTGGTATTTGAAGACATGACTGGATCTTAGACTGATTCAGCTCCTCAGTACAGAACCGTGTTATCTGTGATGTAGCATCTACATTATGTCTGATAAACTCCTTTTTTTTTTTTCTTTTTTTTTTTTAACTTAAATCTTTTTTAGTGTTGATGAATTGCTCACATTTCTGCAGATTTTCATCTTAATCTTGCTCAGAAGCTCTAAAGATTGAACCTGGAGGGGAAATCTGTGTTTGTGTGATATACTGGCTTGCTTGCCCTGGGGAACACAGCCAGCATTACATGATTTATAGCGTGACGGAGGAGCCAAGTTCACCTCACACACGCGTACTCACACATACATATACACAAAGAATTCACATCGCCAGCCACCAGTTAGGCAGTTTTAATTATTACAGATTGCTCTTTACTGATCTGTCCCCAGAATCAATCTCACTTCCAACCACAATGTTTAAAGGCTCATCAAAGTCATTAACCGATCACACGTTTGCCAACTTTGTGTAGCAGCACAAAAGTATTTGCTCGGGGAGATTGTGTGTTCATTAAAAATCCATGTGGAAGAATAGGTGTAATGCTGCTGTATGCTGGTGCATGTAAAGAATAGAAGCTACTTTCAGAGAAAATGGAGGCTTTACCCAGTATTAGTCTGGTCTGTGGGTGTCTGTAACCGGCTCATAGTTATTTGATTGTAGGGAACATTGCTGTGAACTTGGGGTTGAACCATTTGGTATCAGAATGTCCTGCGTTTACTTCTACAGTGTAAACTGATGTTATGAAAAGTAATTTATTTGAATGCGATACATATCAGACATTCAGGACATCTGAATCTTTAAATTCTTGTCAGGAGTGCAGGTGAAATGTATCATACGTGAAAAAAAGACGTGGTGATAAACAGAAAATCAAGACATCAAATTACACATCGCCAGAGGCATTCAGCGCGCTACCACCTGCACTGCGGGCACATTGAAATCGATCCATTTAAGTCTTATCTTCATTTTCTGTCCATATGGTGTATAGTTAAAACTAGCTAACTTTTATCTGTTAGTTTTTTATTTCTCCAAACTTGCCTGAAATATTTACACCCCCCCCCCCCCCCCCCCCCCCCCCCCCCCCCGCAATAGAAATTAATTGGACCTATTAAGTAGTTTTGTTCCTAACAGGGTATCAGCTATATGGTAATGCACAACAATCATTAAGGATGTTGTCTGTAAAATGCCACACATCTCTGGCTGAGTGGCTCTGACAGTTATGACTCGTTTAGTTTTTTTGCAAAACAGAGAAACTGTCCTGTCAGTCTGTGTCATGTTTAGTGGAGACCATCTTACTTATACAGAAGAAAAATTCATACTTAGGTCCTTTCTACTTTAGACTTATTTTTAGGGAACAAGGCAACCCGCAGCAGCTGAATCTTGCACCCACGTTACTCAGATGCATGTATGTTCTCCTCCTCTCAACCAGCAGAAAAGGGCTCAGAGCTACTTAATGCCTTCACCTGACGGAGCCATTTCAGAAGGGAATGTCCTGACCTGTAAAGCCACAGAAAAAAAGCATGACTTTGCCCTCAGCTAGACCTCCTGAGATCTCCCAAACTCGCTTTCTCTTTTCTTTCTGACACACATGCAGCTGCTTGCAAGGAGTTTAGGCACAGGTGAAGTTGATTTTTCATCCCCCCCAGGGCTTTCTTCCAACGAAATCTAGTGTGATAGCTGTCTTTACAATAATTCTTGCGTTGTAGGTATAAGACCTCTACCCACACCCCCGAATACATGAAGTATTGTCACATGGCTTATAAAGAAAAATAGCATTTATCCACCACATGCAGCTTTATCAAAATGTCTCCCTTACTTTCCTGCATGTGGCTACATCCCTGCAAAATACTGATAAAATTACCGTATGGCACACTGAGCTGCAATGGCTCTGGGAAAGTTGACCACGGCAGCTATTTATTCACTGTAAATATGTGGTTAATTCCCCCGTTGAATAAGCTAGTGAGGGTGGAACACAGACATGCTCACATCCTACACATTAAGGGCCCAGAGAGGGTGCTGTTGGGTTCATTATGGGAGTCAGACAGCCACAGATTAATTCTGATGTCTATAATTGGATGGTCTATCTCTGAGTAAGATGCGCTTATATGCCCTGAAAGGTGGCTCTGGGATTTGCCTATGGAGAACCAGGACTCACATGGTGTTTTCCAGCTAAGACCCTATAAAACAGGATATTATTGTTGAGAATCCTGTGGTATTTTGGTGCAAAAAGTTAATTTCTTCATACATGTCTGCTTTACAGGATGATTCCTTATTGTTTTCTCCTTCTTTTTCTCTCCTAGATCCCCAGCTCAAGGGCATAGTGACCAGGTTATATTGCAGGCAGGGATACTACTTGCAAATGAACCCCGATGGCTCTCTTGATGGGACCAAGGATGACAGCAGTAATTCCTGTGAGTATCTTGATGGTATCTGTTTGCCTTCTGCTACTGACATTTTCGAGTTGTCTGGGAAAAAAAGAAAGAATTGCTAACATAGGGCGCAGTAAAACATAACTCAGCGTTTTTTACACTCTCATTATTTAAAACCTCCTTGAGTGCAGCCAGCCTCACCATGATGGTGGAAGAAGTTTAGTGCATTCCTGTTGTAGATTTATCCCTCAGGTACATTAACTGAACCCTCAGCTCTTCCACAACGCTCTTTTAACCGAGTAGAAGCGATGTATCTCCTTATCTTTTAGCCTTTGGAGGGAAAATGTCACTTCAAAATGGGATCAGTTTTGCTTCATTTGGGAATGGGAAAGTGGACCAGGAAACAGTAGGGTTAACAGGGAGGAAAATAGTATTATTAGCTTGTTCTGGCACAGCTCCGAACGCTCTAGGCTAGGTGGTTAATTTGATTCCGGTGCTTGGTGCTAACGCCATCCTGACACTCCACATTGTGTCACTTACTGCTGTCAGCAAGAGGAGATGCAGCACATGTCACATCTGATCAGATGGAGAGATTTATTGAAACCACAAGCTATACTGATTGTGTGTTCAGAGGATGTATCATGTTATCATAATGCCAAGATCAAATAAGATGTTGGCAGTGATGCTCCATATATGTTGACATCACTATAAACCAGTAATCCTACAATTAGTTCTCTCAGACTTTATCCCACTCTCCAAACTTTCCCTTAGTAGTTATGATGTGCCTATACGTTTATCTCACACAAGCATAATGCAATCGCCAGGCAATCGGAACAGCAAACAACCACCATCTACTTGACCCTGCACGTCTGTTCCAACAACAGAGGAAGTGGCTTCGGTTACAACTCGTTCCTAGGAAGTTCTGGGATGTTGAAGCTGATTGTATACATCCACAGGGCTGCAGTTCCTTTACAGAAATCACATTCACCCATCAGTTAATATTCTGTCTTCTTACTTTGATTGTATTTCATATACACATCTTCTACATCTGTTTGTGTTTAATGTGTGTTTTTCAGCTTTGTTTAACCTTATCCCTGTGGGCCTCAGAGTTGTCGCCATTCAGTCAGTGAAGACAGGGTTATACATCGCAATGAATGGGGAGGGCCATCTCTACACATCAGTAAGCACATGTTTCTATTATCGCTTATGGAAATTGTCCTGCCTGTCTTTACATATATATATATATATATATATATATATATATATATATATATATATATATATATATATATATATATATATATATATATATATATATATATATATATATATATATATATATATATATATATATATATATATATATATATATATATATATATATATATATATATATATATATATATATATATATATATATATATATATATATATATATATATATATATATATATATATATATATATATATATATATATATATATATATATATTCATTACACATATAGTGGAACATTTCAAACATTAATTTCTTTTTTTGTGGCTTATAGATAATGAAAACCCAAAATGCAGTGTCTCAGAAAATTAGAATATTAGATAAGATCGATGAGAGAGAGAAAAAAAAAAAGAGGACATTTTAAACAGAAATGTCAGGCTTCTGAAAAGTATGTTCATTTCCATGCACTCAATACTTGGCTGGGCCTCCTTTTGCATGAATTACTGCATCAATGCAGCGTGGCAATGGAAGCGATCAACGTGTGGCGCTGCTCAGGTGTAATGGAAGCCCAGGTTGCTTTGATAGCTGCCTTCAGGTCATCTACATTATTGGGTCCGGTGTCTCTCATCTTTCTCTTGACAATACCCCACAGATTCTCTTTGTGGTTCAGATAAGTTGAGTTTGTTGGCCAGTCAAGCACAGTAACACCATGGCCATTGAAGCAGCTTTAGGTACCTTTGGCAGTGTCAGCAGGTGATAAGTCCTGCTGGGAAAAAAAATCAGCATCTCAATAAAGCTTGTCACCAGAAGGAAACATGAAATTTCCAGGTAGATGGCTGTGTTGACTGTGCACTTCAGAAAACACAGTGGGCCAACACCAGCAGATGACATGGCTCCCAAATCATCACAAACCGTGGAAACTTCACACTGGACTTCAAGCAACATGGATTCTGTGCCTCTCCACTCTTCCTCCAGACTCTGGGACCTGGATTTACAAATGACAAGCAAAACTAGAAACAGCTATGATTGAAATAATAGCAAATGTGAATGACCATTTATTGAACTGTGCTCAATGATTGAAATGAAATTGCATAAGTATAAGAAATTGAAAAAAAAATAAAGCACAACTAACACTTTTTCTAATTACCCCACATCAGGATTTGAACCTGTGAACTTTTGTATAGAAGCACACTGACTTTACTCACTACACCACTAGCACTCCTCTTTGCATTGTGGAAAAAGCATTCTCATTTTTTCCAATTGCTTTTTTTCCCCACGTCCAGCAGGGTGTAATTAGCGGGATTGAAAAAACATGTGTGAGGTTGAACTGAACTCCAGTAAAGGTGTGACAGACTTTATTGTTCAATGTGGAAAAACTTTTTCTTTAAGTTGTTTAAGATTTATCAAAGTGTTGAAATGTTGCAGGGAGCATTGTTGGAACAAATCCTTCATGTTTAACTGACATTTGCAAACAAATTCCTTTCCTCCTTAAAGTGTGCAGCTGAGACCAACAGTTCACATTGAGTAACCTGCAGAACTGCACACCATCACACAAGCAACAGCAGACAAACAACAATGGAGCTATATGTTAAATGCTGCTTTTGAACCAGTGCCTTGTATGTGTACCTGTGCCCCGGTGCAATAAATGGACCAATCGCTGAGCTGAATTCTGTTTCGTCCAATCACAGGAACGGATTTCAATACATTGACAAAAACTTGAATAACTTCAAAAGTTTAAATGTTACGGAGACTAAAAGTCGTAGAACATATCTCCTGAATGGGCTGAAGAGTTTGATACTTGAATGGTTGAAGTGAGACAAAAGGCACCGGAGGAGTAGCGTTTCAAATATTTTGCAAGAAAAGACAATGGAGACCGGGACCAAGATGAACCGGACACTGCAAACCGGTGCAGAGCTCTGAAACCCTTTTGACCAATCGCTGTGCTGAATTTTTGCAAGGTCCAATACGCATTTGGTTGGGAGAATTTTCATCCAATCACAAGGCTAAATTTTATTTTTACAAAATACTCTATCTCAAAAACTACAAAGATTTCAAATAAAAAAAATCTTAGCACACATGTCCCAAAGGAGCTGCACAGTTTAAGATCTGAATAATTGAAGTGACCTGAACGGCGCAGGAGGAGTAGCACGGCAAAGTTTGGCGGAATAATAATAAAAATGGCCGAACAGGATCTCAATATTGTCAATGCCCCCAAGGGCGTTCACATTAATTAGCTTTTATCTGAAACCTCCCTAAATTCTTGGTTGGATGTTGCTTGACAATGCTTTCAAGGCTGCTGATTTGCTTTTTGCTGGTGCACCTTTCCCTTCCACTCAACTTTCTATTAATATGCTTGGATACAACCAGCTTCTTTAGCAATAATCTTTTGTGGCTTTCCCTCAATGTGGAGGATCAACAATTGTTTTCTGGACATCTGTCAAGTCAGCAGTCTTCCCCATGATTGTGTAGCCATCTGACTCAGACTGAGAGACCATTTAAAGGTTAAGGATACCTTTGCAGGCATTTTGAGTTAGTTGATTAGGATGTGACACCATGAATTTCTAAAACTGAGACACTGCATTTTGGGTTTTCATTATCCATAAGCCACAATTATCAAAATGTAAAGAAATAAATGTTTGAAATGTTTCGCTCTGTGTATAATGAATGTATATAATATATGGGGTTTCACATTCTTAAATGAGTGATGAAAAATATTGAACTTTTTCATAACATAATTTTCTGAAATGTACGCGTGTGTGTGTATGCATATGTGTGTTTATGTAATATATAATAAAGTTCTATACAGAAACAAATCTGCATTTGGTGACATATTCAGGAGAAGCAAATAGAAGTGTCTGCTTTTAGGATCTTCATGATATTGATTTTGCGTTTTTCTGTCTCAAAAGCTAAATTATATGTCTGTTTATAACACTTAATGCTGTTTTTGTTGGGAACATTGAGTCTTGGCTGTATTACATGGACTTCTGGGGTATGTGTTTTTTTTTTTTTTACCTACTTTAAAAGCAGCATTCTCACTGTTATGAGATACCTCCATATAGGAAAAAAAGCAGGTTTCAGAGAACAAGATAGCCAAGGGAGCGATAACCTCACCCAGCACAGATGACAAGCTTCTAGTATTGTCCACTATCGTGTCTTCTGCCAGTCATTCAAATCAATCAGCAGGAGGAACACAGGGGAGTAGTGGTCCTCTTTTAGACAGGAGTATCCATCAGTCTCACTGTCTCTTCCTCCCTTTGCTGCCCTCATGTCCCTTATTCTCAAAGCTTAGACCTGGAATGGCCATCTTATTCCTAAGTCTTTACCTTGGAGGTTAAGAGGAGCTACCTCTCTTACTGTACGATACATTTTTATGAAATTCCGTGACATTTAATCACTGCTTGACTTAAGCCATGAAATGAAATTTATTTGAAGAGGATTGACCTGGAATCCTGTGGATTTTGTTACAGAATTGCACACCATGGACAGTAAATGAATATATAGAAACTGTTGGCACAGTGGTGTGTATTGCAAGATACCCAAGAAAGTACAACATACATTTTTGACCACATATAATCGGGCACAAAAACAGTCATTCTGTGTTATGTTTTTATTTCTGATTGAATAAGTTTTTGAAAGAGCATCAAATGTATAAATAAAGAAAACTATAATCAAATCTGAAACTTTGAAATTTGAAATAAAAAAAAAAAAACTATTAAAATGGAGATTGCAATTACAACCCTTTAAAAATGTTATTTAGGTAATTCAATCTTTACTTGTGCAAAATGAACTTCCTGTTTTCATTTCACAATGGTGAAACAAAACAAAACTCCAACATTTGGGGAAAAAAGGGAAAAAAACAACTATGCTCCAATAAAAACAATCTAAACACAAGGAAAACTGCAGAGATACAACTAAACAAGGTTAAAGAGATTTGAACTTCACTTCTCAAACAAGTGCAATCCAGTATTTTAGAGTAAATCAAAAGTATGCAAAATGTACAAATGTAATAAACTAAACAAAAAGCTTTTAGCTTGCGTTACACTACCTCAAAGCAATTTTCAGAAGAGTAATAAAAGCAATAAAGTGCATGCTAAACTATCTGGAGTCTGAAAGACTACGCTGTGACTGTTATAGTAAGTAAAAAAGACAAACTGCAGAGTTCATAACCAGCTAATTGAATAGATTTGAAATTTCCAAAGATGTGGACAACCTAATTATGAGCAGCATGGGAGAGGAACATTTTAGATTTGGTCTTAAAAGCAAAATGAATTTCAGCCTCCCAAACTCTGACTAGGAGCTTCTTCCACATGAAGAACTCCTGAGAAAAAGCAAACCTACATTAATATTGTGTCTAACTGATGGATGTCTTCTCTGCTGATCAAAATTACTGGCAAACCTGAATTGCAGTTTTAGGAGTGTTGACATTTTCATGGTTAAGTTTAAATTTAAAAAAAAAATCTGTTCTGGCAGAACGTTTAAATCAAAATACAAATGTCTTATTTTTGTCTAACTCAAATGGAAAACTCCACGTCTGATTATATATATTTTTTCACATTACCTGCATTTATCAGTGAATGATGTTTAGCTAAACTAAACTAAATCCACAGTTTATGTAGGTCATAATGCTGAAAGATTTCACAGTTATAAAACAAAGTACTTTTCCAAAATGTTGCACCATCAATGCAGTGCAAGTTAATACTTATTGTAGGGGAAAAATCAAAATAAAAAACTTTGGCTTGTTGATTTGTAGCTGCAGTTTCAATACAGCCAATAGATGTAGAAAGTACGCTTAGTCTGCATAAATACAGGAAGTTTTATCATACTGTGGAACCACTTTGCTGCATGTCATACTTGAAGCATTGTTCTAAAGGGATAATGAAGGACGACTGTTAGCCACGCTGTTTAAAACTAATGTTTACCAGTATAAAAGAATTTGGTTTGAAGTCAGGGTTGCAGGTCTGATCAGCAACAAGTTTTCACCTATATCTTAAGACCTTTGGAAAGAACTAAAATGTGTTCAATTCACTTCTCCAAATTGGTTAAACAATGACAGATCTGTATAAACTAGCAGTAGCTGGGTAGTAAAAACTAATGGATGGTGACTGAAACAATTTATAAATCCTTGTTCATCATCTTGTGTCTAATGACGATGGCTGTCGGCAGCCATGACTTCCTGTATCTTTTATGTCTCGCAGCTATCTGAAGAAGCCTCTGACTGAACACAGTGGTTCTTTCCCTTGCTCTGTAACATAGAGTATAATGTGAAGAACAGTCCGTTATATTCACCAGCATGTGCATCATTAACCGAAGTTCCACATCAGAGCTCAGCACAGAGCCAACATTCTTGATCCTGATAGATAATGTGGAGAAATACACACTAACACCTGTTCAATCACACACACGTAGATCTTTTCCTTTACCATCCATGTTTTGCTAACTTTATTATCTCAGTCTGCCTTTACACAGTGTAAAGAAACATATAAGTCTAGGGTGTGATTTTGCCGCCATGTCTCAGCGACGCACACAGTATTCTGTATATCCTTGCTGTGTCCACAGTGTCTAGCATTGGGGAGCGTCAGTAATTATAATGGTGTATGCAGGTCCAAGGAATCAAATACATGACAAGATCTCCTCTATAGAAAACAAAACCTAAGCATTTCGCAATATGGATCTTATTCACTATTCATGAAACAGGTCAAAATGTTGGTTATGTAACATCACATGTGACATTCATACTGCCCAACATATCTCTGTTGGTCTGAACTTCTCTGTTTCATTTAAAGAGAAGTATTTATCATTCAGCTGATGTTTTGGATATTATTGCTTATGAAAGCTAATGAGTGTAAAATCTATTAAATACCCCCTTAATACTGTTTTTATTATTATTATTATTATTATTTTTACATTTACAGTCCATTTGCAGCTGTAATTTTAACTCTGACCAGGTTACATCAGAATCGTTGATCATCATGTTTTCATTCTGTAGCTGCTTGGCATGCTTAGTCTATCCAGAAGAAATGTGAAGTGCCTCTGTGTTTATCTGCTAGGAGCACTATGTTCCCTCAACATCGTTAGCCCTGCTCCTCTCCTCACACAAACCCCCCACCCACCCACCCATACACTCCACTCCATTTGCAGCTTATTTTTTTTGCTAATGGAGGTTGCGATCAGACCTCAACTATCTAACCACCTACTCAAAGGTCTCCATTTTTTTTTTTTTTTTTTTTTTTTTGCTGCTCAGTGTGTGAATTACTTCAGTAATAGTCGCCCTGTAAGACGCTCTTCATCCTCCTCCATAACCATGCCACCCCCATCCTTCTGCCTCCTCAATTCTTCTCTCTATGCAGGGTTCAGTCAGTTTTTCCATCTATTCCTTCAAAAGCAACATTCGGCCAGTTGAGCTTTCCTACTTTTAGTTTACTAACATTCCAGAAAGTACTTTGATGAAATACATAAAAACATACTGGTTTGTGATACACTTTGGAAAATACGCTAAATTTAGTTTTTATAGCAGAAACAAATGAGTTATATTACTACATGGCTGAATTCCCCCAAAGCTTTATGAATTTTATTAATTAGAATTCACTTGGCAAGTTGTATTTCGTGATAATATTAAATACATTACTGAGGAGTGTCATTGTGATGATGTACTTTGATAATAAGTGACACTCAAAGCGAATCAAAAGGAAAAATTCCACTCAGGCCTATTCAAGGCCTCTGGTGGTGCATCATATTCTTTTGTGTGAGGCACCCAAGGCGCAGAGTGCGGCTCAAATGACAGAGATAGCATCAAAGTGACAGTGCAGCCCGGCACAAAGGACACATCACAGAATAAAGGAGAGTTCAATCATCTCACCTCTCTTTAATCCACTCTTTTTGTATCTGAGCCAATAAACTCCCAGCTAATTTCTACTGCAGGCTGTTCCCTGGATCAGGCATTTCTTCTGAAATCTAATAAAGAGTTATTCCCAGCTTGTTGTGTAAGAGACCAGAAACAGAACGGAGGACAGTGTTCTTTATAAATGTAATATAACTCATAATGCAAAGACAGACAACTGTAAATGAGGTGTAATGTAAAAAAAAAACAAAAAACATTATAATTACTCTGCAAGACAACAATATTACTGTAAATCCCTAAAAAAAACAAAAAAAAAACAAGGAAGTGTTGGGTTTTATGTTTTGTTACACATGATGACATTGTGGTACCAGAGAGTGCAACTCCCTACAGTGCTGATTTTGTTGTGTATATGTGTGTGTGTGTGTGAGTGTTTTCTGTCCTAATACAGTCTCCTGCCATGTCTCTTGTGTAAAGGTTTGGCATTTCATGGTTGGCTGGCTTTCTTTAGAACCACTTCGCCATTCCCTCACTTCACTGGAGTCTCTCTCTGCAGGCTTTCTTTATCAGGAGCTTGCACTTGTTAGTGCTACCTTTCATGATTGTCAAATTGACTTGCCACATCACTTGAGTGGCCCTTTTAGAAATGGAATCCTTGAGAGGACCACTCTGGAGGAGTACAGTGGCCTTAGCTTCACTTCTAAAAGACTGTATTGTCAGCGGTATGAAAACACAAGTCTGATGGCATCTGCCTCTTGTTATGCTTACTTAAAAATCTATGAAGATGCTATGAAGGAGCTCAATGCAGATTTTCCTTAAGTTTACATTCAAATAAAAGCCACATTGGTTTGGGTATTTGGTAGCCTATGACCCTTCTAATACTCTTATTCATAATCCAACCTTATAGGGAAATTTCTAAAGCTCCTTCCAGATGTTCTTCCCATTATTGGCACAATTTAGTAGGGTGTTTTCACCCATTTTAATTAAAAAAAAGTGCTTTTTGTATTAAGTCTTCATTGTATTGTATTTAGTTTTCTTTGTTTGATAGTAAAATTCACTTGATTGAAACATTTAAAGCTCTTTTCATATAGCAGGGTGTTTTCACCAAAAAAAAAAAAAAAAAAAAATCCTGCTAATTTACAAAGCAACAATTGCGATTTTCAGTGTTTTGTTTAATGGCGTTGTACCACCACAGGTGGCACAATGCAGCCAAGTAAAAACACAGATCTGGTATCCAATTTTACCACATAATCCACACACTGTGTCCACATGCATAAAAACTTTAATGTTATCCTACATCTTCACAGAGTTCCGATAATAAATGGCAGATTAAGACTGTTTAAAACACTGTTTAAAAGTGTTAGTATATATATATATATATATATATATATATATATATATATATATATATATATATATATATATATTACATTACAAGCATTTTGCTTTGTGTTCTTTGACATAACAGAAGCTCAGCAAACCGTTGCAGCACTTGACACCTTCCATTTAAATGCTTTAATATCAGTCCAGTCTGTTAGATAATACTGTAAATGCTAAATCTGCCATGTTTTGCAAGCTGGCCAATAGCAGTGTTACTGTATGATGACAGCATTATACGGTATTTTAAAGACTACTGAAAAACAAACAAAGCATTTCAGGCATCTCAGACAAGTCCCCCAAATGATAAGGTCATTATGTGTCAGGTGTTCATATCCTACAACACAAAACTTGAAGCTCTGACATCACAAACAAGGAAGAAATGCAACTCAGTGTCTGCATATTGGTGCAGATGTTATTGTGAAGGCTATTGTGTAATATAGAGATTCCCAGAGTTAATGTTAACAACAACAAAGCATGCACTTGCTAAAAATAAATTATCTCGCCAATATAATGGAAAAGTTGGGTTTTTAATAAGGCCTGAATAATAACTCTGTTGTTTATGCATTAAAGCATTGAAATATTAAATGTGCTAATTTCACAGATTGGTCTCTTTTATCACGTTCCATTAGTAATACAGGTTACTATGGTTACATGTAAATGCAACACATTACAATGAAACATTTCCTTTTTTTGCCTTTAGCATTTAAGATAATGTTTTAGTGGAAAGAAAGTTATAATTTTTCAGGGTGAAATACCTTATTTCTGCAAAGTAATGTGCAAATATTTTACTCTTTGCATCCAGTTGTTTTCAGAGCCGCTGACAGTCACAAAATCTTTGAATGCAATAACAGTCCACATTTTACATACTTATACATGTTTTGTGGGGGTTGTATTGGTACTTAAGAGCACCATCGTCCTCTCAACTCTTCAGACCTTTTCACATGTATAGTACATTATCTACATGAAATATATTGTCTGTGATTTATTTATTGTTAGCTTTGATAAGCTAACTTCTACAAATGTCAGAAAAAAATAAGCTCATAGAATTATGAAAAGCAGCTGATATTGAAACTGTTTAAGTAAAACAATAAAACTGATGAATGAAAATTGGACCAAATGGATCTATGGCTACCCTTGACAACCCTCCCCATTGTCTTTGTGGCTTTCTAGGTCTGGAAGGAGATTTCGTGAGAGTTATGAGCCTCGGACCAGTCTAGCTATCACACAGTTTCATGTTAAGATAAAAATTAATTCTCCCAGTTTCATGGATATTTCATGAGAGGCTAAATAAAGGTTAAAAAGGTGAAACACATTGTAACAAATTAATTTCATTGACTTATTATATACATATCCATATAAAAAGATTTGTTTGCTGAAGTTATGCATGAATACAGAAGAGTCAAAGAGCAAAGACAGTTACAAGGAGCTGTTTTCATATTCCTACAGATCTCCTGTACCTATAGTAATTACTCAGATGATTTTGCCTCCAGAGGAGTGTCAGACTCAGAGCCGAGGTGGGTGTATAGCCTCATTATTTCCAAAGTGTTGCTCTCTATCGCCTTTAATGCAGTGTCAGGAGGAGAAGCTGTTACAAGGGCTGGAGGGAGAGCAGCTTCATGCATTAATGAACAACAAGGTTGGAGGTAGGCGTCAAAGCTAAACTGGTGAACTGCTGGCCAGGGCCAAGACGAGATAAGAATAGAACAGCCGGTTCTTCAGTCATTCAGCTCTGCTGTTGTTAATGCTTTGACACTCATCGCTTGGTGCAAAAACCTGTTTCTTTTTGTCAGATATCACCTTTGCAGAATCATGTTTGTTGAGCCTGATTTTTAGAGCTTTCAGCCATGACAATGAAAAACTTTTTTACACATTTATAACCGCGGGAGTGAGCTTTCAACCCTAAAACAAGGAGTCTCACTCAGCATGTGTTGGTGTTTACCTGTGGATTAAAGTTCTCTGAACAATAAACTCTGGATACACAAGACAGCTGATTTGTTCTTCAATCTCTTTCCAGCTCAACATGTATTTCTGCTACATCTTTCATATAATCACCCTGTTATTCTCTTGTTTATTCCAGTCAGAAAAGGATTCAAAAGTACAGCTGCCTTTGAGTCCTGGTTACATGGCACATATAAAAAAGATAGATGTTAACTAGTACATTCCTAGATTTGCACATTTGGAGCATAGAAAAAGAAATTGTGCATGAAGAAGCCAATATTCATTACCTTCTCAATCATCATCTGCTTAATTGTAACCTTGGCTACCAATTGCTTATAATAACTTTCAATTATACTCCATTATGCTTCATAACTGAACTTTCTCCTCATAATGACTGCTGATTATCTTATCCTCGTGCATCCGCTGATGCTCGTCTTCTATTACTCCATCTTCATGCTGGAGTACTACGAGTTGATCTAACAAAGATCTATTCCCCCAGTTTAATCTTTCATGTCTCAGAGAGTAAAGTAAATTAGCATGAGGAAGTACAGCCTTTTCTGTTGTGGTCCATGGTCAGATATATATATGTATGTGTACATGTGTATATATATATATAATATATATATATATATATATACACACACACACACACACACACACACACACACACACACACACACACACACACACACACACACACACACACATACATATATAACATACAATGGCAGTAACAAACAAAATAATCTTTGGCACTGAACAAAGAAAACCTGGAATATAAATACTAGAAGACTAATGATGAGTGGGAAGCAGGTGTGACAATTAGCAAGTGAGAAGCAAGTGTGACAGGGGAGCAGGAAGTGAATGCTAACTTTTCTCACCAGAGGAAGAAATTTACAAAGAAAAATGAAACAGGATGAACAGAAACCCAAACTGTAACTCAGGGGTTCCCAAAGTTGGTCCTCGAGGGCCGCTGTCCTTCAGGGTTTCATTGTATCCCTGTTCCAACGCGCCTGCATTCCATTAAATGGATCCTAAGGCCAATGAAGCTCTGCACAGTGAGGGAGTAGCTTGAGCTAGGTGTGTTGGAACAGGGATACATGGAAAACCTGCTGGATTGTGGCCCTCAAGGACCAGAGCTGGACATGCCTGCTGTAACATTTCTAATACATGTTTTTAAACATGCTTCATTGTTTAACTGATGACTGAAATGTTTGATAATCTGCGCATTGTTTCATTTTTACAGATTAGCTGACTAACTCTTGGATTGTTATCCTTTCCTCAACCTTTTAACAAAGTTTTTATCCAATAAGGCTTTGGTCTCTTTTAGTGCTGCTAATTAAAGAGTTTTATCCAGTAGTTGTCCAGTGCTGGATGTCTCCAGCATACACACTACTTTTTACATGTTTCACTCCATACTGTATGTATGACAAATATAGTAACGGTAAACATGGAACTCATTCAACTTTTTTCCTATAAAAAAGCAAAAACCCAGTAAGTTTATTACTTGTTTGGTTTCTAAAGAATGATTAGCAGTCGAGAGAACACCATTTATAAAGTTTACCTGACTATCCCAAACACCTTAAATAGCTAAAAACGATGCCTGTGTCCTCTTTGTCAACATTTGTAAATGCAATTGTTTTGCAGGAAACTCCCTGTGAGCAGTGGGCAGCATCCAGCAAAGCAAACATAACTCTGGTGGATTAAATCCAGGAATAAGAAGGATCGTGTGTGTTTGATTACATTTGAATTTACTGGGATGACTGAAACAGCAGTTTATACTTTACAAAACAAATTTACCTTGAAATTTTTCCCCATAATTTCTGTCTATGACACAAAAAACTGCAAAGAAAAATCACGGACGTTTCAGTGATGATTCTTATTTATGAGTCACCTTATGATCAGGTCCACAGTACATCTGCTTCTGCCATCTGTTATCTCTCCATTAGGTTTGGTGCACCGATATAGCGATAAGATCATCTGACAATGTTGCACAATGTCATTACCTCGACTACACCGTGTTCTACTATAGAGAGCTACAGATATAGAAATGAGTGTGTTAGCAGCTTTGATAGCCCGTCCAAGTTTCTATGAACCTCCCAGATATCCCTCCTCTGCATCTCAAAAGTTTTTCGTTGCTTCCTTTACAACAGTATGTTGCAGCTGCATGTCTCAGCCCACAGTAGCCTGACTTTCCAGCATGGTGGCCAATAGCCAAGTATTGATCTGTCAGCCACAGCTTACACTGAATCTCCCTCATCCATCTGGGATAATCCTTATATCTGTGTTAAAACGGAGTGGCCAAAAACTCACAAACGGTTGTTAGTTAGATGCTGCAGGGATGCTGCAGGGAAAGCCATGAACTGCGTGCTGCTGACAGATAATGAGAAAGCAAGAGACTGGAGAAAATATAAATAGTGCATCGACCGTTTGGGGGAATGAGAGTTCATAGAAAAAAGGAGAGAGGGGTCCACAAGGTGTGTTTGGCAGGGAATGCCCCCCTGTGGTCATTGTATTCAGTGTTGCATGCGGGCAATAATTGTTTGTTGCCCCCACTTGTCTGTCACTCCTTCTAAAAGCAATCATCATCAGAAGCAACAAGATTAATAATTATGGGTTAATGGCAGCCAGATGTCGAGCTGCCCTGTACAACAACCAAAAATGTGATTTTTATTTGTTTTCTGTGACTATTTTTTAAGGGATTATCATTAGATAAGTTTATATCATTGCAGGTAAAGTAAATATATTCTTATGGGTTGTGCTGGGGTTCATCCTAAAGCTTTTCAGTTAATTTCCTCCCGAGTTTTACATCGAGTGCCTTCAATAAAATCTAATGTCGGAATGTTATAATTATATCCTTTACCATCTCCTCTCAACACACACTCTTTAAGCATTATCATCCAACAAACAAAGAAGTCAGATACAATTCAGTTGACGTCTGTCATGGATATTGTGAGACTATAGCTAAACATCTGATGCTTTTGACATAACTAGCTACATTACTGTTACACATAGACTTGTGCAAAACCTGCATACCGCAATAAAAAAAAAGGCTAATGGAAACACCTACATTTTGACAAAAACCAAGCTCCAATATCCCTAAAAGGTTTTTATGCTCTCATAAGATGTTTTTTTTTAGATGTTTGGATGTAGAAGTGTATCGTAAAAGTGTAGTGGAAACACTTGTATTTATGTGTCATCACGGGGTGATAGTACCAGTTAATTTCTGGTAAAAGATGGCGTGGTACCTAACAAACAGTGAATTTCAGTTTTATAATAATTTAGAAAAAGGAATGAGGACAAAATTCTTCAAAAAGCTGTGGAAGGTTTTCCACAGCAAGTAGAAAACCGCAAAATAACACTGCTTGGCTACCTAGCTTGCATAAGCTTCGGCTGACGAGATTTTACGCCCTTAATTGCCCTTAATGCTGCTCTATAGAAACGCCTGCAAATCACAATAGTTTTGTCGAAACTTACAAATATTTTGTTTTATTATGTGAAAAACTGAAATGGAAACACAAATACTGCTGTGCAGCCCATTATTGTCTGACCAGGAAAATTTAGAAGTTTGTGATAGTCGCCTTTAGTTTGTCTGCCAGCATCTGGTCAGTGTTGCTAGTGACCAGCAGATATCTATTTTCATTCATTCATTCATTATCCTAACCGCTCAATCCAATTCAGGGTCGGAAGCTGGAGCCTATCCCTGCAGTCTTTGGGCGAAAGGCAGGGTACACCCTGGACAGCTTACCAGGCCATCACAGGGTGATATCTATTTTATGAAGGGAAATAATCAAATCAACTAGAAACCTCCTTGTAGTGACAATGGAAAGACCACTTGCTTTTTAAATTTTTTATTTACTGGTTAGTAAGATACATCAAGAACCTGTTAAGGACATTTGACATTAATGTTTTAGTTCTACCGCATGTTTCTGTGCAACATTTAACGTACAACTGCTGCATTGTTAGCTTAACAACCGCCCACACCCATCACCACCAAAATTATTTTGTACCAGACTTTACTGAATACTTTTCGTGCCAAAGCTTAACTAAAGATCAAGAGAAAGCAAGCAGATTAAAAGTAGATTAAAGGTAGAAAAAAAACTAAAACTTCGATAGTTTTATTTGTGTGGATGTTGGTTTCTAGTTTTGCTGTCTGAATTGAGTGCAAATCTCTAATACTGAATGAAAAGTTGCTATAATTCTTTGCCAATGGCCTTGACTTGTTAGAACTGCAAACAGGAAATAAGGGTTGACATACGAAGGCATATGAAGGACTAAAATCATTAGATGTTACATTCAGTTGGGTTGTGTCTTGACAGTAAGTCTATTGAATTTATGATGATTAGTTTTCTTTTATTTTATTGGAAATTATTTTTCAGTACTATTATTTGAACTTCAAGTTTTTACAACTTTTCCTCTGATATTGTGCAGATTTTAAGTGGATATCGGACTAAAGCCTTTTCTGCTGTAAGGAAAATGGCTAAAACTTTAAACTATTGAGTATCTTACAGGGAGATTTTTTGAACAGTTCTTCAAAACCTTCAAAACCTCCTCTTGAGCACATGTTATTGATGAGATTATGCTGCATATTTATGCATCCATGATACTTGAAGCAAGCATGAGGTTTTTCCTCCTCCAATAAAAAGTGTCAACATGTACATTTTACATACTATAAAACGGGATTAAATGGAACTTGCTTTTGTTGCAAAGACCTGAAACGCTCAGTTATATGAAGATATTCACCTGAAATTAAGAAAATAACATTAATTAAAACATACTATTACCAAGAATATGTCCTTGATTTGATATCTAATGACTGCAATGGTTAAACTGTCATTGTGTTATAGAAGTTATTGTCTCTTTTACCTTGCTTCATCAATGCGGCATGTTTAGAAATGTCTTTTCAAACCTTCTTAAAGTTAAGCCATTAATAATGAAGGAAAAACATTTTTTTCTTTTTTGTATGCACGGGTATGTTTGTGTGAACATAAGTGCTTGTTTACACTCCTGAACAACAGAATGAAAGAAAGACAGAGGATGAGTAGGCGTGAGGGAATCGGGAATTCAGATTTTCATGTTTGTTCCTCTCTGAGACCCACAGAGGATATGCTAGTATGTAGGTATACAGATGGCATCGTTGTTCCTTCTCCATGAATGCACATTGCGGCAGTTATCAGAGCAAACATGTCTAGCTTGTTCACCGAATTAATGACCCTAGTTCTGGCCTAATTGCTTTCCCAATGTGTAAATGTCAAGCACCATGCAAATACAAATGGCACACTTGTGCTTGTTGCCTCAAGAGCGGTGTTAAGTGCAAATGAGCTGCGTAGAGATGAGAGCCAGTGAAGCAACAAGTAGCGCTCAGGAGCTCTGTGTCCACATGGTATGAAAATGTTTATATTTACAAACTCACCAGAGAGCTCAAATTTAGCAATCACCTTGGGTAGCTGATTTGTATGTCTAGCTTTTCACAGGTCAATTTACTGTCAGCTCATCATGGTAAGCCATGTCTTGAAATATAAGTCTGTTATAAATATATATATATATATATATATATATATATATATATATATATATATATATATATATTACAAAATGTTGAGATTACTGTCAGAACAAGGAAATACTTCACCCAGAGTAAAAACTGTCTGAGCAAGATTACCCCAGCTTTAAAGCTTACAACATGTCATGTAAATGTATATCGACATCACATGAAGGTTATTTAAGTCAAGTTAGCATAGACATACATATAGCATTAAAAATTCCACAGTCAGGACGCACTGTTGTTTTCCAAATTCCCAAACTAACAGGCCTATGTGAACTTGCAACACAAACTAGCATATTGGTGAAATTAAGTGTGTGACTTAATATTTCAATACTTGTTTAGGCAAAATTAAAAACCAAATACAGTTGTCTTTTGTGGCTAAGTAACAACATATTGGCAAGAAGATAATAAAAGTGTTTCATTACATGCACAATTGTCACTCATTGTCACTCATAGAGACTTTCATATTTTTAGTGTTTCTCCTCTTCTTTCCTCCTCTTTCTGAGTTGGGTACCTGATGGTTCCTTTGGTCTTGTGTCCATGATACACCCTTGACTCAACTTAACATCATCACCTTTTCCATCTGTCAAACACCCAGAGTTAAGATTGACATCACATGATGTGAACAAATTCACGTGGACGCCGGCAGATTCGTATTTTCTATTTTCTTTCTGTTTTTCTTTTTAACATTTTCACATAACCCAATAAATGTATCATTACATATGTGGTAATTTTATGAATGAAATACTATTCATTTGGAAGCAGTCGCTTGGGTTATGTGAGTTGCCTGGGATCATAAGAAGTCAGTCTGTCCCCCGCGCCCTCCTTGCTTTTCCTCTGAGAATGCGACTAACCTGCTCAATCCCTGCAGCTGTGAGTTGATCCCCCTCCCGTCTCCCCCTTGTCTTTTCTTCTGACACACCCACAACCTGTATACATGACTATGAGCAGCAAGTTGACATGATAGTAGCGCACCCAGTGCCTATTTACTGGACGTGGTAATGAGCAGTATCAGTCTGGAGAACTGGTGATTTTTTTTTTTTCTCACTTGTGCGCCCCCAAATAGTTTGCACCCTTGGTGGTTGCCCACCTTGCCCAAAGCAAAAACCATCCCTACCTGTTTCACATGTAAAAGAATCTTAGATTTATGTAAAAAACTTACATATTTTTTATGTAACTACAGGCTTGTACCGGTGGGATTGCAAAATGAAATATGATTGTGTTTTTTCACTCAGGAATTTGATAAGTTGGTTTATGCTTAATGCAATTCATCACCAGGGAATGATTCATAAAGATAAACTCTTGAGGTTAATGTCTGTTTTCATCATAGTTCAAGCCTCTGAGGGACTGTTTTTTTCCCTGCATCCCACAGGGATGCAGGTCCAACTCTTGTTTCAGCTCTTCTAGAGGGATCAAGGTGTGGGTGTGTGAAAAATTGAAGTTCTTTTGCTGTGACAGAAAAGCCCTCAGAGCTGTTTGCCTCCAGGTATAATGGCAGTGCCTCTCTCTTCTCCTCTACAAGAATCCCCTTTGCCCATGAAATGAAAATAGCATTTTATCAAGCTTCACCCCTGGAGTTGTAAAGATCAATAAAGTGAGAGCTCCCACAGTAGGGCTGTAAATCATCAAAATGCATTCTCTTAAATCACAGCTAAGCCCATCTCAACTGTGCATGCGACTGTTTACACTGTGAGCCAGGGAATACAACAGCAGAGACACTCAAGTGTAAGTTTTGGGGGGGGGAGTGAATCTGTTTATAGGCTCAGCTCTCATATGTCCAGCAGTCACATTTTTCACACATTCTACCCTGCAAAACTGATGTATATTATGTTCTGTTAATTGTTTACACTGCACCATCTTGTTATTGTGGTACTTAAGCTTAAAAAGCAGAAGCCAGCGGGTCAAAAAGTGCTGGGGCATGATGCACACACCTACACACACACACACGTGCAATTTCAGTGAAAAGCTATTCAAACTAGGACATACACACAGGGATTCAAAATTTACACTTTGGGCGTTCCTTAGATGGTCTCTGTTACACATTTTGCCTATAATCTCATCAACTACTTACAGTTTAAAATAAAATACGACACATTAACTATTTTTTTCTGTCATGACGTGGAAACATAACTGACAATAATGTAATAATTTTTTTTTTCTTTATATGGAGAAGGCACCAGGTGGGTTTCAGGATACAATAGACCTATTGGCTTAACATGGCTGTGCAAATAGTTACCTGAGAAACAAGACGACGGGTCCCCCATGCAACTGCTTGTAATGTGTTCTTTATACCCATTAAACATATAAATCCTAGAAAATTTAGTCCCTCTAGGAATCTGTGAACGGTTCAGTTGAAAACCTGCCTGGGAACTGGAAACGGAGATCTAGTGGGAGTGTTGAATATGACAAAACCTGCCAGGAGTTGTTGAGACTAACCAACTGCCATGATTTACACCAGATTGCTACTTAAAAGCTTTTTTTTCTTTCTTTCTACCAGATTGCTGCTTGGAATTTCGGTGTGTTCTATAGGCTATCCATGTATCACTATTATATTATATGCTGTCTTTGGCTTTGCTGTCTGCATTAAATCTGCAGCTGTTTGTGCAGAAGAGACAATATAAAGAGCAGCAAAATGTCGATCTGCAAGGCAAACCAGATTAACTCAGTGCAGGGTTTGCTAATTCACTCTCTTAAGGCTTGTTTACTGCATTCAAGTTTAGTTAGAAAATGTGAAAACTAAATGGGTCCACCTTGTTTTAGTGTTTATTAATTCTGTGCACCCCTCAAATCCATGTGCTCAGCAACAATCTATTAACATCTTTAGCAAGTATTGACATTTTTCATTCCAGATTGTGTAAATTCAATTCAAAGCATTTAGGAATCAAGGTCTCTGATTTCCTGACGGACAGAATTTGGCTTATGGCCGATCTGCTGATGGACAGGCCAGTTGGTTTTGTGGCTCTTTTCTGGCTGACTGCTTCACTTACAAAGCCTTCCAGCATGAGGTGCATGCTGTTGGGGGAATCCTCAGCTGTCTTCCCATCATCCCCAGATGCTCGGGTTGAGTTCTGGCAGATAATCAGCAAAGTTTCAGGAGAGTTGGACCCTCCACAGTCAAGTCA